>NW_026610849.1:15000-158764 GCF_029499605.1 Hyla sarda | reverse complement strand
ATCCCACAGGTGTTTGACAAATTTTTGTTAAAGTTGGAGGTGAAAATAAAAAAATGTATATTTTTTTCCCTAAAATGCTATTGTTACCCCAATTTTATCATTTTCACAAGGGGTAATAGGAAAAAAAGCCCAGCAAAATTTGTAACCCCATCTCTTCTGAGTCAGAAAATACCCCACATGTGGATGTAAAGTGCTCTGCGGGTGAACTACAGGGCTCAGAAGAGAAGGAGCACCATTGGGCTTTTGGAGAGAGAATCTGGCTGAAATTGAAGGCCATGTGCGTTTAGGCCTCCATGGTGCCAGAACAGTGAACCCCCCCCCCCCCCCCCCACACACACACACACACACACACATGTGACCCCATTTTGGAAACTACACCCCTAATAAGAAGTGCAGTGAGCATTTACATCTCACAGGTGTCTGATAGATTTTTTTGAGCAGTGGTCTGCCAAAAGAAAAATGAAAATTTTTCATTTGCACAGCCCACTGTTCCAAAGATCTGTCAAATGCCAGTGGGGTTTAACCCCTTAAGGAACCAGCCCATTTTCACCTTAAGGACCCAGCCATTTTTGCACATCTGACCATTGTCATTTTAAGCATTAATAACTCTGGGATACTTTTACTTTTCATTCTGATTCTGACATTGTTTTTTCGTGACATATTCTACTTCATGTTAGTGGTAAATTTTTGTCGAGGCTTGCATCATTTCTTGGTGAAAAATTCCAAAATTTGATGAAAAAATTGAAAATTTAGCATTTTTCTAACTTTGAAGCTCTCTGCTTGTAACAAAAACAGACATTCCAAATAAATAATATATTGATTCACAGATACAATATGTCTACTTTATATTTTCATCATAAAGTTGACAGGTTTTAACTTTTAGAAGATATCAGAGGGCTTCAAAGTTCAGCAGCACTTTTCCAATTTTTCACAACATTTTCTAAATTGGAATTTTTCAGGGACCAGTTCAGTTTTGAAGTGGATTTGAAGGGCCTTCATATTAGAAATACCCCACAAATGACCACATTATAAAAACTGCACCCCTCAAAGTATCCAAAATGACATTTGGGTAAGTGTGTTAACCCTTTAGGTGTTTCACAGGAATAGCAGCAAAGTGAAGGAGGAAATTCAAAATCTCCATTTTTTACACTCGCATGTTCTTGTAGACCCAGTTTTTGAATTTTTACAAGGGGTAATAGGAGAAAAAGCCCCCCAAAATTTGTAACCCAATTTCTCTAGAGTAAGGAAATACCTCATATGTGTATGTAAAGTGTTCGGCTGGTGCAGTAGAGGGCTCAGAAGGGAAGGAGCAACAATGGGATTTTGGAGAGTGAATTTTTGCTGAAATGGTTTTTGGGGGGCATGTCACATTTTGGAAGCCCCTATGGTGCCAGAAGAGCAGAAAACCCCCACATGGCATACCATTTTGGAAACTACACCCCTCAAGCCACGTACCAAGGGGTCCAGTGAGCCTTAACACCCCACAGGTCTTTTACGACTTTTCGTTAAATTTGGATGTGTAAATGAAAAAAAAAAAAAAAAAAGTTTCACTTCCAGGCAGTGGAAGAGAGGTGGTTGTGGTTGTGATAAATATAAAGCAAATACACTATGTTGAGCTAGCGATTGTTTGTCTGTATACAAGAGTGTGAAGCATACAAGTGAGTGAGTATAAAAGTGAGGGGACTTAAAATTAAGGGACTTTAAATTCAGGAAGTTTAAATTGAAATATTTGATTTTTTTTTCTTTTCTGTTAATTTTTGCAATCCCCAAATCTAGTATGACCTCCATGTTGGAAAAGGCAGTCCAGTGTGCATCTTGCGCAATGTATGCAATCCTTGAACAACAGTTTGAGGGTGCATATTGTTGTGCGAGATGTGTGCGAGTTGCTCATTTAGAAGCCCAGATCCTGGATCTAGAGGAGCAACTGGCAACACTGAGATGCATTGACAACCCGCAGAGTAGTCTCCTGCTCACTGAGCAGGTACTCTCTGGGGTCGAGGTGGGGATGGATAGTGGGACGGAGGGGCAGGACAGTCAGGCAGTTAGCTGGGTTACAGTTAGAAAACGGGGTAGAGGGAAAAGTGTCAGGGAGGCTAGTCCTGAACTGGCACACCCCAACAAGTTTGCCCAGTTGGCAGATGAGGGGGATGTCATTTCAGAGCTAGCGGTACTGCAGCAGGACTCTGCCTCTGACCGCCAGGGGGGTGTCTGCTCCAGTAAGGAGGGAGGGAGGAGAGCAGGGCAGGCCAGACAGGTACTGGTAGTGGGGGACTCAATTATTAGGGGGACAGACAGGGTGATCTGTCACAAAGACCGGGATAGCCGAACAGTGTGTTGTCTTCCTGGCGCTCGAGTTCGGCACATCGCGGATCGGGTTGACAGGTTGCTGGGTGGGGCTGGAGAAGACCCAGCAGTCATGGTACATATTGGCACCAATGACAAAGTAAGAGGTAGATGGAGTGTCCTTAAAAATGATTTCAGGGACTTAGGCTGCAAGCTTAAGGCAAGGACCTCCAAGGTAGTATTTTCTGAAATATTACCTGTACCACGAGCCGTACCAGAGAGGCTGCGGGAGATAAGGGAGGTAAACAAGTGGCTCAGAAGCTGGTGTAGGAAGGAGGGGTTTGGGTTCATGGAGAACTGGGCAGACTTCGACTTTAAAGGAAACAGATTTCTGACTATAGCTAAAGACCATTATCTGTCCCAAATGGTGCAGGGCCTGACCAGAGGGGGCGCCCTACTAGACTTAATATTTACCAACGTACTGAAACTAGCAGAGTAATTAATGTGCAAGTAGATGGACACCGAGGAAATAGTGATCATAATGTAATACATTATAACTTGTTCTTCAATAAGGGAATCTCTCGAGGGGCCACAAAAACAATGAACTTTCGAAAAGCAAAGTTCGATCAACTCAGAGAAGCCCATAACAATATAAAATGGGATAATGTCCTCAAAAATAACAATACTGACACTAAATGGGAGACTTTTAAAAATATCTTAAATTTTCACTGTAAGATGTATATACTTTATAGGAATAAAAGGGTCAGAAATAAAAGTAAACCAATATGGATGAATAAAAATGTTAAGGGGGCAATAAATGACTAAAATAAAGCATTTCAGTTACTAAAACAGGACAGCAGTGAAGAAGCATTAAAAAGCTATAGAGAAAAATGTGAAATATGTAAAAAACAGATAAAAGCCGCAAAAATAGAGACAGAAAGACTCATTGCCAAAGAGAGTATGACTAACACCAAAATGTTCTTTAATTATATAAATAGCAAAAAGGTCAAAAATGAAAGTGTTGGCCCTTTAAAAAATGATGAGGAAGAAATTATAAACGGGGATCAGGAAAAAGCAAATATACTAAAATTCTTCTCCACTGTATTCACTGAGGAAAATGAAATGCCAGGTGAAATACAGTGTGATAAGGTAAGCTCCCCAGTACAGGTCACCTGTCTAACCCAGGAAGAAGTACAGTGCCACCTACAAAAAATCTAAATAGACAAATCACCAGGTCCAGATGGCATTCACCCCCATGTTCTAAAGGAATTAAGTAATGTAATAGACAGACGCGGAGGTGTTGAGGGGCATGTGTGGAACTCCGCTACTCCTTGCTGGGATTTGAATAGACTGGCCCAGACCCTTTCTTGTGGATGGAGAGTGGAGCTGAGTAAAACGATCAGACTTTACATGTGATGAATATCTAACAGTGCAGAAGCCGGTGAAACCATTGATTAATACCCCGGCAATATTCTGAACAGAAGCAGCCTCTTGCACTGGCCCCATGTGGAATGGACAATATTGGATGCCTGACTCTCTGCCTGGTCACTCCTCCTAGCGATTTGGAGAAACCGGGACTCATGGACTAAATTGAACAACTTGGTCTTAGCAGAATTCCTCTCTCATGAAATTGGACCCCTCCCTGGACCCAATAAGATCAGTGACTCTGGGGGGTGATTGCACTGTCTACCAGGGGGAGCGTGAATACGCTAATGATTCCGTAGTTGCATATTAGTATGCTATATTTGGTGGTGGATATTTCTGGATCAGGGTGTGATACCCTAGGTTTTAAGCGCTCCCCAGAGCCATATGGGACTGTGAATTCTTACTTTTGTATGCTGTAAATAACGGGATTTAAATTCTCGAGTGGGAGGGGCCTATGGTGTATAAAGTTGCTAAGTTGGTCCGTGATATCCCCGTAGTGATACATACACCCCACAAATATAAAGTGAAGAGAAATAGTGGGTGAAATGGCCCCTAAGGTGAACCCCAGAAGATCAGGGGGTAGCTCGCCACAAAAAGATAAGGGGGCTATGGGTAAATTGGATAAAATATGGAAGTCTCCAGCTGTGGGTATAAAAACTAGAACCCAGAAGGATCTCTCCCCTAGTAAAACAGGCTCTAGGTACTCGGTCTTGGCGGTGGAAGAAACTGAGGAAGGGCAGTCTGTGCCCCCTGTGGGAACACAGATGTTGGAGGAGATCTTGGGAGGGGTGAAAAAATCTAATTGTGCAATTGAGGAGATAAATAAACAATTAGGTGTGGTATCTACCGAGGTATCTCTGATAAGACACGATATGACTAAAATGAGAGATAGGATTTCCAGACTGGAGGAAGAAGCCCCTAAAACAGAAAATAGGATTAAGGTTTTGGAGGAGGAGGTTAATGACTTGAAAAAGGAGAGGACATCTGTTAAAGATAAGCTCACTGACCTTGAGGATAGATCCAGACGTTGTAATATAAGGATGGTGGGGTTTCCTGATGGGATGGTGGGGTTTCCTGAGGGGGTGGAGGGGGGGGGGGGGGGACTCTGCCATACAGTTTCTTAGTAGGTGGTTGAAGGAGGGGATAGGGGAAGGGCATCTTACTCCAATGTTTGGGATTGAATGAGCTCATCAGTGCCAAGGCGTATTCCCCCTCCGGGGGGTCCCCCTAGGACAATCCTAATTAAGTTATATACCTCCCAGGACAGGGATACTATCCTTAGGAGGGCAAGAGAGATGAGGGACCTACAGTATAATGGACAGAATATTTTTCTATATCCGGATTTCTCTTGGGAGACCCAGAGGAAAAGGGCATCCTTTCGGGAGATAAAAAGGCGGCTAAAGAACGCAGGGGTGCCCTTCTCTCTGCTGTTTCCAACGAGACTCCGGGTTGAGCATAAGGGAAAGGTAACAATATTTGGAACCCCACAAGAAGTCTCAGATTGGATGGATAAATAAGGCATCTAATATAAGGCACTACTGTGGCATTAGGGGTTGGAAGTATTAGTTGAGTAATAATGTTACGTCTCGGGGGGGAGGGGGGAGGGGTTGGGGGGTTCTCTGGGGTGTCACTAGGATAGGAGTGCATAGTAGAAGTACGGTGCATTATGGGGAGAGGGGGGGTGCGGGGGGGGGAAGGATAAGGGAAAGGAGGGAGGGATGGCACGGGATGATCAAAAGAGTGTTTTTTTTTTTTTTTCTCTCTCTCTTCTTCTTCTCTCTTTTCTTTTTTCTCTTAGGCAAATATATCTATGCTTAAATTATTAGCCTGGAACATACGAGGTATGTCAGATAGAATTAAAAAGTGTGCAGTCTTCGATTATATTCGGAGGTGCCTTCCTGCGATCATATGTTTAGTTGAGACCCATAGGTCAAGAGATGAGCAGATACTTCCAAGGAAGTGGGCCAAAGAAGAATACCACTCCAGACTCTCTTCCTACTCCATGGGAGTATCAGTATATGTTCACAGGAGGGTACCATTCGAGACTAAGAATGCAAAGGTAGATAAGTATGGTCGATATGTATTTCTTTATGGAATATGGGAAGATAGGGCAGTCATCTTGGCTTTTGTTTATATTCCTCCATCTTTTAGAGTGGATGTTCTGAGGGACCTCGTGAGCTATAGCGAAAGTAAGACACATTCGGCATTATGGATAGTTGGAGATTTGAACAATGTAATAGACCCTAGTATGGACAGATACAAATTAGGTAGGAATGTAGGGGGGAACGAAACAGCATTGGCGAGATACTGTGGAGAGATGAATTGGGTTGATGGGTGGCGGAAACTAAACCCAGGAGTAAGACAGTACTCATGTTTTAGTACCTCATATAACACCGCTTCCCGAATTGACTTATGCCTGTGTGATAAGAATGCAATGACCTGGACCAGCAGGGTGCAGTATAAAGCTAAAACCCTATCGGACCATTGCCCAGTGGTGGTGGAAATTGGAGGTAAGGTAATGGGTGGGAAAAGGTTGGGCTTTCGGCTCAACCCCCACTGGATTGAATTAGTGGGCGACCAGGACTGGTTTAGACAGGAAATAGAGGCATTCTGGGAGATTAATCATAAGTCCGCAAACCCTCAGGTGGTATGGGATACTATGAAGGCATACTTGAGGGGTCTATATATAGGGCGAATCAATAAAAAAAAAAAAAGGAATTCTCACAGGAAGAATCAGTACTGAATAGTAAAGTGGCAACATTAGAAGCAGGGATAGAAGAGGATAGTGGGGGGAACAGCTGTTAGAACTGAAGGCAGCTCAAGAGGAATATAAAGAATATCTACTTAAAAAGGCACAAAATAAACTATTCTTCAGTGGGCAATTTAATTTCTTTGAGAAAGGGAAACCAAATAAGACACTGTCAAGATTACTTAAAAATCAAGGCGACGAACGTGGTATTATGGCTCTGAGGAGGGAGGATGACAGCATAACCACAGATAGAGAAGAAATAGCCCAAATGGTTGGCTCTTTTTTCTCCAATCTCTATATGGGCAGCTATATTAATAGGGCGGAGGTAGCGGAATTCTTGAGGGGAATTAATATTCCGAGTTTGACAGAGGATGTCAGGGACTCCCTGGATGACCCAATCTCCCTCCAGGAATTGGAGGAGGCATTGGCATCAATCCAAGGGAATACATCCCCTGGGTCTGACGGCATTCCTTTCTAGATATATAGAATATACTCAATCCTGCTGCTTCCAAAACTGCTGGGTATCATTAATGAATCCTGGAGGGGGGGGGGGGGTTCTCCCTAAATCTATGTGTGAGGCTAATATTAGACTCATTAGGAAAAAAGATAAGGATCCCTTGGATTTGGGCTCATATCTCCTTGCTTAATACAGATATAAAGATAATAGCGAAAGCACTGGCAAGGAGATTGGATAAAGTAGTGGAGGTAGTGGTGGGCGGTGACCAGGGAGGGTTTAGGTCAGGAAGAACGGTTCATGACAATATCCACCAGGTGTATGAAGCAATCCAGAGTGGATCCCGTGGCCCCCGCTCCATTCTGTCATTGGATGCTACTAAAGCTTTTGACAGGGTGGAGTGGGAATACCTCTGGGAAGTTTTGAAAAGGGTTAGGGTGGGCCCGAGGTTTTTGAGTTATATTCAGCTACTATACACTAACCCCGAGGCGAGTGTGGTGGTAGATGGAACCCCCTCCTACCCATTCAAACTAAGTAGAGGAACAAGGCAGGGCTGCCCCCTCTCACCCTTTTTATTTTTAATTTATATTGAACCCTTAGCGGCTTGGATAAGAGATAATGATGTTTATGAGGGATTTGGAGTAAATGGAGAGAAGAGTAAGATCTTGTTATTTGTAGATGATATCCTCCTTTTTGTAACTAACCCACAAGAAAAAATACATCGTATCATTAAGATGTTCGAGGCATTTGCCCCTCTATCTGGGTTGGACATAAATTGGAGTAAATCTACTATGCTCCCCCTGGATGAAGATATGGGGGAGACGGTGGGAAGACTATCCGTGTTAAAAAAAAATGAATGTCTCCATTATCTGGGAGTAAAAATAGCAGCCACGAATGATAGGTTTGTGATTAACAATATACTGCCCCTTTTGAATAGTTTAGCGAAGAGAGTAGAAGTATGGATTAAAATGCCCTTCTCTATGTCAGAAAGGATGGCGATAATAAAAATGGTGGTCCTCCCACAGATCCTTTTTTTTCTTGCTACCTCGCCAGTGTGGATCGGCAAATGCTGGTTCCGGAAGATAGAAGTGATACTGGGTAGATTGTTATGGGGAAGAAAAAGGGTTCGTCTGAAGTACAGATATTTTATGGCCCCTGGAGATAGGGGGGGATTGGATATGCCCAATTTCTTTGTTTATTACATGGCCGCGCAGTTGGTACGAATCGTGAATTGGAGAAATTTTAGATATCTGGAGAAGATTGTAGTAGATAAGGAGAAAGTGAACATATATGAGGTGTTGGAATGAGATGATTATGAGGAGAGTGGGTCAAATAACACGATGTTATTGTATAAATATAGGAAAGTATGGGAAAGATTAAAGGGAGAATTACATGTAGGAAATAGTTTTGGGTTCACACCCCTATGGGGTAACAATAAATTTAAAGAATTGGTGAAGTGTGAGTCAACTTTTTGGGATAGTAAGGGTATAAAACGACTGGAACAATTATTTGATAAAGGACAACTCTTTTCATTTGAGCACATAAAAAGGGGGTATGATATTAGTGATAACGATTGGCTGTACTATTGGCAAGTTAGTCATGCAGTCCATAACACGATAGATAAGGAGATATATGTAGCACAGAAACACAATTTCATAGAAGCACTAACTCAAATAGAGCACTTTAAAAAAAAAAAGGAATATCAATTTTGTATAAGAAATTAAATAAGATTATTGGAGTAAGGGGGATCGACAGAATTAAAGACAAATGGTCCGGAATAGTGGGTACTGTGTCTGAGGAAGATTGGGACATTATGGCCCAAAATATAAGCAAGGTTTCTCGTAATATGGAACATAAAATTACACAATTTAAGATATTACACAAGACCCACTATTCCGCGCTTCATTTACATAGGATAGGGGTGAGAATCACTTCACAGTGTGTTAAATGTGGTTTGGAAGAGGCGGACTATTTACATAGTTTTTGGTCGTGTGAGAAGATATCTGTTTTCTGGGAATCTGTAATAAAAGAGGTAGAAAGTAAAATCCCTGTGAAGGTACCTCGTACGATAGAGTTTATACTGCTGGGAGCTATTGGTAAGATGGGCAAATTTGATTAGACATACTCTTGGATGTAAACAAGTATGGATTTGGCTTCTATGGCTTTTGCTTTTCTTCCGATTGGTGATGTTGTTTTATCGGATTTGTACAATGTATTTTTGTAATTGTTTAATATTAAAATAAAAAAAATATTAAAAAAAAGTAATGTAATAGACAGACCCCAATTTTTAATATTCAGGGACTCTATAGTGACAGGGACTGTTCCCCAGGACTGGCGCATGGCAAATGTGGTGCCAATATTTAAGAAGGGGTCAAAAGGTGACCCCGGGAATTATAGACCTGTTAGTTTAACCTCGGTAAATTGTTTGAGGGTTTCCTAAGAGATGCTATTTTGGAATATCTTGATAAAAATAAATGTATGACCCTGTATCAGCATGGATTTATGAGGGATTGATCCTGTCAAACTAACCTGATCAGCTTTTATGAGGAGGTGAGCACAAGACTGGACCAGGGGCAATCGCTGGATGTCGTATATCTGGATTTTTCCAAAGCATTTGATACGGTTCCACATAAAAGGTTGGTGCATAAAATGAGAAGGTTTGGGCTGGGTGAGAATGTGCGCAAGTGGGTAAGTAACTGGCTCAATGATAGGAAACAGAGGGTGTTTATTAATGGTACTTATTCTGATTGGGTGACTGTTACTAGTGGGGTACCACAGGGGTCCGTCTTGGGTCCTGTCCTATTTAATATATTCATGAATGACCTTGCAGAGGGGTTGAATAGTAAAGTAGCAATCTTTGCAGATGACACCAAACTCTGTAAAGTGGTAAACACTATAGAGGACAGTGCACTGTTACAAATGGATCTGGATAGGTTGGAGGTTTGGGCTGGGAAGTGGCAGATGAGGTTCAACACTGATAAATGTAAGGTAATGCAAAAATCCGAGCTGGGATTATGTATTAAATGGAAGAACACTTAGGACGACTGACATGGAAAAGGACTTAGGAGCCTTAGGTAACAGTAAACTTAGCTGTAGTGACCAGTGTCGGGCAGCTGCTGCCAAGGCTAATAAAATCATGGGGTACATCAATAGGGGCATAGATGCCGACGACAAGGAAATAATGCTACCGCTGTACAAATCACTAGTCAGTCCTCACATAGAGTACTGTGTACAGTACTGAGCACCAGTGTACAAGAAAGATATAGTGGAGCTGGAGAGGGTTCAAATCCCACTAAGGACAACAATAAATAAAGACATTATTATTATTATTATTATAATAACGTCAGCAGAGAGCACTGTGCTCGTGATGTCATCAGAGAGCATTCCAAAAAGAAAATAATTTCCTCTGTAGTATTCAGCAGCTAATAAGTACAGGAAAGATTACGATTTTTTAATAGAAGTAATTTACAAATCTGTTTAACTTTCCGGAGCCAGTTGATTTAAAAGAAAAAAAAGGTTTTCACCGGAGTACCCCTTTAACCCCTTCATGACCCAGCCCATTTTCACCTTCAGGTCCTGG
Source organism: Hyla sarda (assembly GCF_029499605.1). Taxonomy (NCBI): domain Eukaryota; kingdom Metazoa; phylum Chordata; class Amphibia; order Anura; family Hylidae; genus Hyla; species Hyla sarda. The sequence goes on along the minus strand of NW_026610849.1, from coordinate 148,273 downwards.
GCATTTTTTGAAAATCTGACCACTGTCACTTTAAACATTAATAACTCTGGAATGCTTTTACTTATCATTCTGATTCCGAGAACTGCTGTAACAATCAGCCACCCCTGTGCAAATCGCCTCAAATGTACATGGTGCACTCTCCCTTCTGAGCCTTGTTGTGCGCCCCCAGAGCACTTTGCGCCCACATATGGGGTATCTCCATACTCGGGAGAAATTGCATTACAAATTTAGAGGATCTTTTTTCCCCTTTTACCTCTTGTGAAAATGAAAAGTATAGGGCAACACCAGCATGTCAGAGTAAAAAAATTATTTTTTTACACTAACATGCTGGTGTAGACCCCAACTTCACCTTTTCATAAGGGGTTAAAGAAGAAAAAGCCCCCCAAAATTTGTAAGGCAATTTCTCCCGAGTACGGCAATACCCCATATGTGTCCCAAAACTGTTGCCCTGAAATACAACAGGGCTCCAAAGTGAGAGAGCGCCATGCGCATTTGAGGCCTGAATTAGGGATTTGCATAGGGGTGGACATAGGGGTATTCTATGCCAATGATTCCCAAACAGGGTGCCTCCAGCTGTTGCAAAACTCCCAGCATGCCTGGACAGTCAATGGCTGTCCGGCAATACTGGGAGTTATTATTTTGCAACAGCTGGAGGCTCCGTTTTGGAAACAGTAGCGTACCAGACGTTTTTCATTTTTTGGGGGGAGGGGGGCTGTGTAGGGATAATGTGTATATGTAGTGTTTTTTACTTTTTATTTTAGGTTAGTGTTAGTGTAGTGTTTTTAGGGTACAGTCACATGGGCAGAGGTTCACAGCAAGTTTGCCGCTGGGAGTTTGAGCTGCAGCGCAAATTTTGCGCCATCTCAAACTTGCAGCACTCACTGTAAACCTCCGCCCATGTGAGTGTACCCTGTACATTCACATTGGGGGGAGGGGGCAAACATCCAGCTGTTGCAAACTCCGAGCATGCCCTTTGGCTGTCCGTGCATGCTGGGAGTTGTAGTTTTGCAACAGCTGGAGGCACACTGGTTTGGAAACACTAAGTTAAGTAATAAACTTTCAAGTGTTTTGCAACCAAACTTAGCGTTTCCAAACCAGTGTGCCTCCAGCTGTTGAAAAACTACAACTCCCAGCATGCATGGTCTGTCAGTGCATGCTGGGAGTTATAGTTTTGCAACAATTGAAACAGCTGGAGGCACTGAGGTAGCAAACGGACAATGTTTCCCAACTAGTGTGCCTCCAGTTGTTGCAAAACTACAACTCCCAGCATGCCCAGACTGCCCAAGCATGCTGGAAGTTGTAGTTCGGCAATATCTGAAGGATCAGATGTTGCCGAACTACAACTTCCAGCATGCTTGGGCAGTCTGGGCATGCTGGGAGTTGTAGTTTTGCAATATCTGGAGGTCCACAGTTTGGAGACCACTGTATAATGGTCTCCAATCTATGCTCTTCCAGATGTTAGAGAACTACAACTCCCAGCATGCCTGAACAGACTGAGCATGCTGGGAGTTGTAGTTTTGCAACATCTGGAACAGCACAGATTGGAGACCATTATACAGTGGTCTCCAAACTGTGGACCTCCAGATGTTACAAAACTACAACTCCCAGCATGCCCAGAAAGCCAAAGGCTGTCTGGGCATGCTGGGAGTTGCCGTTTTGAAACTCCCAGAGGCAGCAGTGAGATCGCTTTACGGCGATCTCACTGCTGCCAATGAAGATGCCGCACTGCTGCCGGAAACTCACCTCCGGGACGCAGCGCCGCCGGGACCGCCTGGAGGACGTCGCTCGCAACGGGACCACTCGGGACACCGCATGGTCGGGTAAGTGATGCCGGGGGATGGGTAAGGGACACTTAGCAGAGCGGTGTGTGTCCCGATCCCCGTGATCGGGACTTACACACCGCGCTGCTAAATATTCTGATAGCGAAACGCTGCTATTAGCTAGTCAGAGTTGACCAGCTGATAGCAGCGATCGCTGGGGGGGGGGATGAAACCCCCCGTGGTCGCATGGTAAGATGGCTGGCTATCAGTGATAGCCACCATCTTACCGGGCGCTGCGGGATGCCGCGAGTAGCGGCAAAAATGTTCATGACGTACCTGTATGTCATGGGTCGGGAACACCTTGCCACCCATGACGTACAGGTATGTCATAGGTCGGGAAGGGGTTAATGGTATAGAGAACTGTGTCTAGTGCATTAACTCTGATTTTTTGCCCATTGAAACCAGTAGGCCCATTGTGGTCTATGGGGAAAGCTGCTGAGTTGCCCATAGCAACCAATCAGATCGCTTCTTTCATTTTTGAAAAAGTCTCTGAAAAATGAAGGAAGTAATCTGATTGGTTGCTATGGGCAACTCAGAAACTTTTCCAGGAAAATATGCTGAGTTGCCCATAGCAACCAATCAGATCGCTTCTTTCATTTTGCAAAGGCATTGTGAAAAATGAAAGAAGCAATCTGGTTGCTATGGGCAACTGCACAACTCTTCCTCTACACTGGTCTTGATGAATCTCCCCCATAGAGGGAGATTTATCAAAACCTGCCCAGAGGAAAAGTTTCTGAGTTGCCCATAGCAACCAATCAGATCGCTTCTTTCATTTTTGAAAAAGCCTCTGAAAAATGAAGGATATTTTTGAGATTTTGGAAGCTGGGATACTCACTACACCCATGCATATCTAGATAATTAAGTATGGGGGGAACTTAAATTTATTTTTTAAATCACATGGAGTTTTGACTTTACTTCATTATGGTCGAATAAAGCACTTAAAGAGTTCCTTAAAATTAAAGATTCACTCTTTTGGATGAAAAGGGGCTTATTTATGTAAATCAATTATACGCTTTAGGTCAAATAAAGTCGTTTGAAGAGATAGCCCATAAGTGTGTGGGGGGAAGACAATCACAAACATTGTTTTTTACAAATAAGTAACACAGATCATAAAGCAATAAAAGGAGAGATTGGAGATTTCAGGGATTCTATATATAAGAAAAGTTTAATTAGACTATTTCCTTATGCAAAGTTGCTGTCTGGGCATGCTGGGAGTTGTGGTTCTGCAGCGGTTGGGGGTTCACAGCTTGAAGACCACTGCTATAGAGGGTGCAAATGTATCTGAGCCCTGGAACTCAAATAATGTGAAATATGAGATGATCAAAATGGAGCCCCTGCACTAATTACTTGGGTTCTGAGGTCTGTAAGGTCCATAGTAAAAACATCAGGTTCTGTCTATAGCAGATACTAAATCATGGCAGCTCAAAGAAACAAGCAGTCATTCTGACATGTCACATGTGATGTCATAGACAGCTGGAGGCCTGACATCCCACTGACAGCCGCCCGAGCCTTCAGTCTGTTCCAGTGCGATTAGTGAGAATAGTGAGATTAGCGTCTTCTTTTTCTACTTGTCTGAAATGGAGCTAAAAGGACTGGGGTTCGTCCCCCTCCTGTTGGCGTTTTGGTGTGCGGCCTGGCTTGCCACCAGCTACATCATGACGGTCGTCCTCGGCCATGCAGCCTCGCCACTGATGAGCATCAGGTAAGATAAACAAGCAAATGATTCTTATTTCATGGGTTGGGAGTGAGGAAATATCCATAATAACATTGGTTTCTTTTCCTTCACAGTGACGTGGGAAATGTCTTTCCCGAAAGCATATTATTCAGAATTGGATTTATAGGGACGTCCATTGGCACTTTGGTACTAACCTTTCTTATTTATAAGTATATGGTTATGCATACTGAAGAGTTCAGGGGTCATCAGGTCCTGATCCAGAGGATCCTGCTGGCCATTGTGTGGGCCTCCTGTTTTTCCACAGCTGTTATGCATGTATTGTCCCCCGAAGAATATCCCAGGATACACTTTGTCAGCACGATAATTTCCATTACATGTGAAGCCTTATACTACCTTGGGCAGTCCATCCAGATGTATAAATTACCAGGAGCAAAAAAAGTCATCCACCATAGTAGATGCACCTGCTGTGGCCTGACTTTTGTCTGTGTAGTTTTCTATTTTGGATATGAAACATTAAAGGAATTATTCCATAATGATGAAGACTGGGACGAGATCCGTGAAATCCCCATCATAATCATCGAGTGGGTGATGCTTCTACTGATCTTGATAAACATCGTGACCTATTATTCCACCATGCAGAGGTTATTGTTGACCGTCTCCAGAAACAGCTGCACACTCTCTCTTAGAGTAAAAATTGATGACTTCGGGGTGTAGACCACCACGGGGGCCATCAAGTGGACTTCTGGGAGAGATACTGCACAGGACACGGAAAACATCTAAAGAAGAATAACTGGGGGACTACATATGGTGCCAGTAATCATGACACAATAATATGAGCTGGTGATATTACCTATACAAAAAAAAAATAAAAAAAAATTATAAAAAAATATTGGTGTGTGAAGTGTAATACCTAGTTAGAAAAACAGAATCAAATTCATCATTATAACCCCCCTCTGCATTACCCTGTTTATTATTTTTCAAGCAAGCACTTTGTTCTAATTCGTCCACTCTCTGGCGTGCTCCTTGTATAAGGGGTTTGGGATACCCTTTTTGTTTAAAACGATCCTCCAGGTTCTCTAGTTGTTGTAGGTATTTTTGTGTGGAAGAACAATTCCTTCGGATTCTTTTCATTTGACCGAATGGAATGTTCTTCTTCCATTATTTAAGATGGCAACTGTTAAAGTCGAGGTATCTGTTTGCATTCACCTCCTTAAAATAGTTGGCAGTATGCGAACAGCCATCCTGAATATAGATATTTAAATCCAGGAACTCACATTTTTTGGGGGACTGATGCAGCGCTGCCTTTGGCAATTTCTGGCTCTGCTATAGCGCTTTTTTTGAGGGGGCGTGTCGGCTGCCCCTTCATCTGGCGGTCAACCTGCGCTATCTGGCCAGCGAGCCAGGGCCCCGTACAGGAGATCACGGGGCCCCCCAGCGGTCGGACCCCCGCAATCTGAAACTTATCCCCTATCCTTGGGACAGGGCCGGACTGGGGATGAAATCCAGCCCTGGAAATTACTGTATACCAGCCCCACAGCATTGTGTCATTGTGCCGGCAAACAGCCACCGAGCACAGGCGTATCACTTTGCGTGGCTCTACATATATATATATATCACAGAAGGAATACACCAGTACTTTGCCAAATTTTTCAATAAAGTGGTGTCAGCGACCAAGACCTGATCATAGTCCACCACAAATTCAAAAAGTAAAATGGCACAACACTCCCTTATAATCAGGGCCGGTTTTAGGCTTAGCGTGGCCTTAGGCAAAATCAAAAGTGGGGCCCCAAAAGTCATAGTAGTGCACTAACTAGATTTGAACAATTTTGGTCACTTCAAATACTATAAAAAAAATATCTAAAAAGCTATTGAAAAGTCCCATCAAAACAAAAATGGTACCGATAAAAACTACAAATCACAGCGCAAAAAATGACCCTCACATCCCCATATACAGAAAAATAAGAGTTATAGGGATCAAAATAGTACAATTTTATATTTTTGTATAGTTCCCCCCACATTAGGTAAAGAGTATAGCTCCCCCACATTAGGTGTGCAGTATAGTTCCCCCACATTAGGTGCAGTATAGTCCCCCTCATTAGGTGCAGTATAGTTCTCCCCACATTAGGTGCAGTATAGTTCCCCCACTTCAGGTGCAGTATAGTTCTCCCCACATTAGGTACAGTATAGTTCCCCCACATTAGGTGCAGTATAGTCCCCCACATTAGGTGCAGTATAGTCCCCCACATTAGGTGCAGTATAGTCCCCCACATTAGGTGCAGTATAGTCCCCCACATAAGGTGCAGTATAGTTCCCCCACTTCAGGTGCTGTATAGTTCCCCCACTTTAGGTGCAGTATAGTTCTAACCACATTAGGTACAGTATAGTTCCCCCACATTAGGTGCAGTATAGTCCGCCACATTAGGTGCAGTATAGTTCTCCCCACATTAGGTGCAGTATAGTTCTCCCCACATTAGGTGCAGTATAGTTCTCCCCACATTAGGTGCAGTATAGTTCCCCCACATTAGGTGCAGTATAGTTCTCCCCACATTAGGTGCAGTATAGCTCTCCACATTAGGTGCAGTATAGCTCCCCACATTAGGTGCAGTATAGTTCCCCACATTAAGTGCAGTATAGTTCCCCACATTAGGTGCAGTATAGTTCTCCCCACATTAGGTGCAGTATAGTTCCCCCACTTCACGTGCAGTATAGTTCTCCCCACATTAGATACAGTATAGTTCCCCCACATTAGGTGCAGTATAGTTCTCCCCACATTAGGTGCAGTATAGTTCTCCCCACATTAGGTGCAGTATAGTTCTCCCCACATTAGGTGCAGTATAGTTCTCCCCACATTAGGTGCAGTATAGTTCTCCCCACATTAGGTGCAGTATAGTTCTCCCCACATTAGGTGCAGTATAGTTCTCCCCACACTAGGTGCAGTATAGCTCTCCACATTAGGTGCAGTACAGTTCCCTGCACATTAGGTGCAGTATAGCTCTCCACATTAGGCTGGCATTATAGTTCCCCCACATTAGGTGCAGTATATAATCCCTCCCCCCCTCATTAGGTGCAGTATAGTTCCCGCACATTAGATGCAGTATAGTTCACCACATTAGGTACAGTATAGCTCTCCACATTAGGTGCAGTACAGTTCCCTCCACATTAGGTGCAGTATAGCTCCCCACATTAGGTTGGCAGTATAGTTCCCCCACATTAGGTGCAGTATATAGTCCCCCCTCATTAGGTGCAGTATAGTTCCCCCACATTAGGTGCAGTGTAGTTCCCCACATTAGGTGCAGTATAGTTCCCCACATTAGGTGCAGTATAGTTCCCCCACATTAGGTGCAGTATAGCTCTTCACATTAGTTGCAGTATAGTTCTCCCCACATTAGGTGCAGTATAGTCCCCCACATTGGGTGCAGTACAGTCCCCCACATTAGGTGCAGTATAGTTCCCCCACATTAGGTTGGCTGTATAGTTCCCCCACTTCAGGTGCAGTATAGTTCTCCCCATATTAGGTACAGTATAGTTCCCCCACATTAGGTGCAGTATAGTTCTCCCCACATTAGGTGCAGTATAGTCCCCCACATTAGGTGCAGTATAGTTCTCCCCACATTAGGTGCAGTATAGTTCTCCCCACATTAGGTGCAGTATAGTTCTCCCCACATTAGGTGCAGTATAGTTCTCCCCACATTAGGTGCAGTATAGTTCTCCACATTAGGTGCAGTATAGTTCTCCACATTAGTTGCAGTATAGCTCTCCACATTAGGTGCAGTACAGTTCCCTCCACATTAGGTGCAGTATAGATCCCCACATTAGGTTGGTAGTATAGTTCCCCCACATTAGGTGCAATATATAGTCCTCCCCCCCCCCCCTCATTAGGTACAGTATAGCTCCCCACATTAGGTTGACAGTATAGTTCCCCCACATTAGGTGCAGTATATAGTCCCCCCCCCCCTCATTAGGTGCAGTATAGTGCCCCCACATTAGGTGCAGTATAGTTCCCCACATTAGGTACAGTATAGCTCTCCACATTAGGTGCAGTACAGTTCCCTGCACATTAGGTGCAGTATAGCTCTCCACATTAGGCTGGCATTATAGTTCCCCCACATTAGGTGCAGTATATAATCCCCACCCCCCCCCCCCCTCATTAGGTGCAGTATAGTTCCCGCACATTAGATGCAGTATAGTTCACCACATTAGGTACAGTATAGCTCTCCACATTAGGTGCAGTACAGTTCCCTCCACATTAGGTGCAGTATAGCTCCCCACATTAGGTTGGCAGTATAGTTCCCCCACATTAGGTGCAGTATATAGTCCCCCCTCATTAGGTGCAGTATAGTTCCCCCACATTAGGTGCAGTGTAGTTCCCCACATTAGGTGCAGTATAGTTCCCCCACATTAGGTGCAGTATAGCTCTTCACATTAGGTGCAGTATAGTTCTCCCCACATTAGGTGCAGTATAGTCCCCCACATTGGGTGCAGTACAGTCCCCCACATTAGGTGCAGTATAGTTCCCCCACATTAGGTTGGCTGTATAGTTCCCCCACTTCAGGTGCAGTATAGTTCTCCCCATATTAGGTACAGTATAGTTCCCCCACATTAGGTGCAGTATAGTTCTCCCCACATTAGGTGCAGTATAGTCCCCCACATTAGGTGCAGTATAGTTCTCCCCACATTAGGTGCAGTATAGTTCTCCCCACATTAGGTGCAGTATAGTTCTCCCCACATTAGGTGCAGTATAGTTCTCCACATTAGTTGCAGTATAGTTCTCCACATTAGTTGCAGTATAGCTCTCCACATTAGGTGCAGTACAGTTCCCTCCACATTAGGTGCAGTATAGATCCCCACATTAGGTTGGCAGTATAGTTCCCCCACATTAGGTGCAATATATAGTCCTCCCCCCCCCCTCATTAGGTACAGTATAGCTCCCCACATTAGGTTGACAGTATAGTTCCCCCACATTAGGTGCAGTATATAGTCCCCCCCCCCTCATTAGGTGCAGTATAGTGCCCCCACATTAGGTGCAGTATAGTTCCCCACATTAGGTACAGTATAGCTCTCCACATTAGGTGCAGTACAGTTCCCTCCACATTAGGTGCAGTATAGCTCCCCACATTAGGTTGGCAGTATAGTTCCCCCACATTAGGTGCAGTATATAATCCCCCCCTCATTAGGTGCAGTATAGTTCCCCCACATTAGGTGCAGTATAGTTCCTCACATTAGGTGCAGTATAGTTCCCCCACATTAGGTGCAGTATAGTTCTCCCCATATTAGGTGCAGTATAGTTCCCTCCACATTAGGTGCAGTATAGTTCTCCCCACATTAGGTGCAGTATAGTTCTCCCCACATTAGGTGCAGTATAGTTCCCCCACATTAGGTGCAGTGTAGTCCCACACATTGGTGCAGTATAGTTCTCCCCACATTAGGTGCAGTATAGTTCTCCCCACATTAGGTGCAGTATAGTTCCCCCACATTAGGTGCAGTATAGTTCCCCACATTAGGTGCAGTATAGTTCTCCCCACATTAGGTGCAGTATAGTTCCCTCCACATTAGGTGCAGTATAGTTCTCCCCACATTAGGTGCAGTATAGTTCCCCCACATTAGGTGCAGTATAGATCCCCCACATTAGGTGCAGTATAGTTCTCCCCACATTGGTGCAGTATAGTTCCCCACATTAGGTGCAGTATAGTCCCACACATTGGTGCAGTATAGTTCCCCACATTAGGTGCAGTATAGTTCCCTCCACATTAGGTGCAGTATAGTTCTCCCCACATTAGGTGCAGTATAGTCCCCCACATTAGGTGCAGTATAGTTCCCCACATTAGGTGCAGTATAGATCCCCCACATTAGGTGCAGTATAGTTCTCCCCACATTGGTGCAGTATAGTTCCCCACATTAGGTGCAGTATAGTTCCCTCCACATTAGGTGCAGTATAGTTCCCCCACATTAGGTGCAGTATAGTTCCCTCCACATTAGGTGCAGTATAGTTCCCCCACATTAGGTGCAGTATAGTTCCCCCACATTAGGTGCAGTATAGTTCCCCACATTAGGTGCAGTATAGTTCCCCACATTAGGTGCAGTATAGTTCCCTCCACATTAGGTGCAGTATAGTTCCCTCCACATTAGGTGCAGTATAGTTCTCCCCACATTAGGTGCAGTATAGTTCCCCACATTAGGTGCAGTATAGTTCCCCACATTAGGTGCAGTATAGTTCCCTCCACATTAGGTGCAGTATAGTTCCCTCCACATTAGGTGCAGTATAGTTCTCCCCACATTAGGTGCAGTATAGTCCCCCACATTAGGTGCAGTATAGTTCCCCCACATTAGGTGCAGTATAGTTCCCTCCACATTAGGTGCAGTATAGTTCTCCCCACATTAGGTGCAGTATAGTTCTCCCCACATTAGGTGCAGTATAGTTCCCCCACATTAGGTGCAGTATAGTTCCCCCACATTAGGTGCAGTATAGTTCTCCCCACATTAGGTGCAGTATAGTTCCCCACATTAGGTGCAGTATAGTTCCCACATTAGGTGCAGTATAGTTCCCTCCACATTAGGTGCAGTATAGTTCTCCCCACATTAGGTGCAGTATAGTTCTCCCCACATTAGGTGCAGTATAGTTCCCCCACATTAGGTGCAGTATAGTTCCCCACATTAGGTGCAGTATAGTCCCACACATTGGTGCAGTATAGTCCCCAGGCCCGTCGCTACCGGACCGGCAAACCAAGCAATTGCTTGGGGCCCCGAGCTGGCTGGGGGGCCCCGAGCAGAGCCGGTGCTTGCCCGTCCTGTAGCGACGGGACACTTCGGGGGGCCCGCACATTTCACCAAAATTACATTTTTGAGGGGCGCGGGCCCCTTAAGAAACAAAGCAGGGCCGGCACCGGACAGGTCAGGGGATGATTGGAGTAGAGACGTCACGTTCCCCGCGCAGGCACGCACGTTTACGCCAATCACCTGACCTGTCCCTGCTTGCGTCCCCGCGGGAACCTCCAGCATCCTCCGTGCAGTGACAGGAGCAGCAGCAGACTCCCGCCTCTGCAACGATCCCCGGCAGGGTAAGTAAACTGGCGCGGGGGGCCCGGGGGATTGTATGGTTGTCAGGGGACTGCAATGGTGATGAGAGGTGTTTGTGTGTGTGTGGGGGGGGGGGGGGGGTGTCATGGGGGTCATGAGAGATGCAGGAGGGGTGTTATGGGGATCATGAGAGATGCAGGGGGGTGTTATGGGGATCATGAGAGATGCAGGAGGGGTGTTATGGGGGTCATGAGAGATGCAGGAGGGGTGTTATGGGGGTCATGAGAGATGCAGGAGGTGTTATGGGGATCATGAGAGATGCAGGGGGGTGTTATGGGGGTCATGAGAGATGCAGGGGGTGTTATGGGGGTCATGAGAGATGCAGGGGGTGTTATGGGGGTCATGAGAGATGCAGGAGGGGTGTTATGGGGGTCATGATAGATATAGGGAGTGTTATGGGGATCATGAGAGATGCAGTGGGGTGTTATGGGGATCATGAGAGATGCAGGGGGTGTTATGGGGGTCATGAGAGATGCAGGGGGTGTTATGGGGGTCATGAGAGATGCAGGAGGGGTGTTATGGGGGTCATGAGAGATGCAGGGGGGTGTTATGGGGATCATGAGAGATGCAGGAGGTGTTATGGGGGTCATGATAGATATAGGGAGTGTTATGGGGGTCATGAGAGATGCAGTGGGGTGTTATGGGGGTCATGAGAGATGCAGGGGTGGTGTTATGGGGGTCATGAGAGATGCAGGAGGGGTGTTATGGGGGTCATGATAGATATAGGGAGTGTTATGGGGGTCATGAGAGATGCAGGAGGGGTGTTATGGGGGTCATGAGAGATGCAGGAGGGGTGTTATGGGGATCGTGAGAGATGCAGGAGGGGTGTTATGGGGGTCGTGAGAGATGCAGGAGGTGTGTTATGGGGATCGTGAGAGATGCAGGAGGGGTGTTATGGGGGTCATGAGAGATGCAGGAGGGTGTTATGGGGGTCATGAGAGATGCAGGAGGGGTGTTATGGGGATCGTGAGAGATGCAGGAGGGGTGTTATGGGGGTCATGAGAGATGCAGGAGGGGTGTTATGGGGGTCATGAGAGATGCAGGAGGGGTGTTATGGGGGTCATGAGAGATGCAGGGGGGTGTTATGGGGGTCATGAGAGATGCAGGGGGGTGTTATGGGGATCATGAGAGATGCAGGGGGGTGTTATGGGGATCATGAGAGATGCAGGAGGGGTGTTATGGGGGTCATGAGAGATGCAGGCGGGGTGTTATGGGGGTCATGAGAGATGCAGGAGAGGTGTTATGGGGATCGTGAGAGATGCAGGAGGGTGTTATGGGGGTCATGAGAGATGCAGGGGGGTGTTATGGGGGTCATGAGAGATGCAGGGGGGTGTTATGGGGATCATGAGAGATGCAGGCGGGGTGTTATGGGGGTCATGAGAGATGCAGGAGAGGTGTTATGGGGATCGTGAGAGATGCAGGAGGGTGTTATGGGGTCATGAGAGATGAAGGGGGGGTGTTATGGGGATCATGAGAGATGCAGGGGGTGTTATGGGGGTCATGAGAGATGCAGGAGGGGTGTTATGGGGGTCATGAGAGATGCAGGAGGGGTGTTATGGGGGTCATGAGAGATGCAGGGGGTGTTATGGGGGTCATGAGAGATGCAGGAGGGGTGTTATGGGGGTCATGAGAGATGCAGGAGGGGTGTTATGGGGATCGTGAGAGATGCAGGGGGTGTTATGGGGGTCATGAGAGATGCAGGGGGGTGTTATGGGGGTCATGAGAGATGCAGGGGGGTGTTATGGGGGTCATGAGAGATGCAGGGGGGTGTTATGGGGATCATGAGAGATGCAGTGGAGTGTTATGGGGGTCATGAGAGATGCAGGGGGTGTTATGGGGGTCATGAGAGATGCAGGGGGTGTTATGGGGGTCATGAGAGATGCAGGAGGGGTGTTATGGGGGTCATGAGAGATGCAGGAGGGGTGTTATGGGTTTCATGAGAGATGCAGGAGGGGTGTTATGGGGATCATGAGAGATGCAGGGGGTGTTATGGGGGTCATGAGAGATGCAGGGGGGTGTTATGGGGGTCATGAGAGATGCAGGAGGGGTGTTATGGGGGTCATGATAGATATAGGGAGTGTTATGGGGGTCATGAGAGATGCAGGGGGTGTTATGGGGGTCATGAGAGATGCAGGGGGTGTTATGGGGGTCATGAGAGATGCAGGGGGTGTTATGGGGGTCATGAGAGATGCAGGGGGGTGTTATGGGGTTCATGAGAGATGCAGGGGGGTGTTATGGGGGTCATGAGAGATGCAGGGGGTGTTATGGGGGTCATGAGAGATGCAGGGGGTGTTATGGGGGTCATGAGAGATGCAGGGGGTGTTATGGGGATCATGAGAGATGCAGGGGGGTGTTATGGGGGTCATGAGAGATGCAGGGGGTGTTATGGGGGTCATGAGAGATGCAGGGGGGTGTTATGGGGGTCATGAGAGATGCAGGGGGGTGTTATGGGGGTCATGAGAGATGCAGGGGGGTGTTATGGGGGTCATGAGAGATGCAGGGGGGTGTTATGGGGGTCATGAGAGATGCAGGGGAGTGTTATGGGGATCATGAGAGATGCAGTGGGGTGTTATGGGGGTCATGAGAGATGCAGGGGGGTGTTATGGGGGGTCATGAGAGATGCAGGAGGGGTGTTATGGGGGTCATGAGAGATGCAGGGGGGTGTTATGGGGGTCATGAGAGGTGCCCCCCCCCTGCACCTCTCCTCATCCCCCCCCCCCGGTTATAATAGTGATGAGGAGAGGTGGGGGGGGGGGGGAGTTATAGTAATAATGAGGAGAGGTATATGTATATATGATGTGTATGCATGTGTGGCAGTATTGTATTCAGTGGATGCAGTGTGGAGCAGCATTATATTCAGGGTACAGTGTGTGGCAGCATTATATTCAGGGGTACAGTGTGTGGCAGTATTATATTCAGGGGTACAGTGTGTGGAAGCATTATATTCAGGGTACAGTGTGTGGCAGTATTATTTTCAGGGTACAGTGTGTGGCAGTATTATTTTCAGGGTACAGTGTGTGGCAGTATTATTTTCAGGGTACAGTGTGTGGAAGCATTATATTCAGTGGATACAGTGTGGAGCAGCATTATATTCAGGGTACAGTGTGTGGCAGCATTATATTCAGGGTACAGTGTGTGGCAGAATTATAGTCAGGGTACAGTGTGTGGCAGCATTATAGTCAGGGTACAGTGTGAGGCAGCATTATATTCAGGGTACAATGTGTGGAAGCATTATATTCAAGGTACAGTGTGAGGCAGCATTATCTTCAGGGTACAGTGTGGGGCAGTATATTATTTAGAGTACACTTTCTGGCAAGGTTATAATGATTACTGTCTTCATGCAGAGGATGAGGATCTGCTGACAGTGAGGAGCCAATGATGCCTGGATGTCAGACTCTGCAGAGAAGATGGAGCTGGAGGAAGACCTGGTCTCTGGACCAGATGAAGAAGAAAAGATAACAGAGAAGATATCACTCAAGTCAGAAGACGTCACTCAGGTCACTATCATTGTGTATTCTCCTGACTGTCCCATCAGAGCTGTAGTCACTTGTAAGTTCTGCAGTGATGATGGGTAAAACTGTGTCCAATCTGTGGCTCTTCAGCTGTTACAAAACTACAACTCCCATTGCCAGAGGCTCTCCAGAATGATGGGAGTTTTAGCTTTCCAACAGCTGGAGAACCATTTTAACCGAGGTGATCGGTGGGGGTCTCAGCAGTCAAACCCCCACCAAAAAAATGGCCCGGGAGGGGGGGGGGTCTGGACAGCGGGTATGGGTAGGGAACACTGCTGCACCTAATGTGGGGGGAACACTGCCTACCTAATGTGGGGGGAAGACTGCCTACCTAATGTGGGGGATCTCTGCTGCACCTAATGTAGGGGGAACACTGCTGCACCTAATGTGCGTCGTATTGACGTTCGCTCACGTTGCGCTCCCAGAATTCAAGGGTCGGCGTTACTATGGAGGGGGGGGCCTCCATGTCCATTTTGCTTGGGGCCCCCAAATTCCTTCAAACGGCCCTGATAGTCCCCCACATTAGGTGCAGTATAGTTCCCCACATTAGGTGCAGTATAGTCCCACACATTGGTGCAGTATAGTCCCCCACATTAGGAGCAGTATAGCTCTCCACATTAGGTGCAGTATAGCTCTCCACATTAGGTGCAGTATAGCTCTCCACATTAGGTGCAGTATAGTTCTCCACATTAGGTGCAGTATAGTTCTCCACATTAGGTGCAGTATAGTTCCCCCACATTAGGTTGGCAGTATAGTTCCCCCACATTAGGTTGGCAGTATAGTTCCCCCACATTAGGTTGTCAGTATAGTTCCCCACATTAGGTGCAGTATAATTCCCCACATTAGGTGCAGTATACAGTAGTTCCCCCACATGAGGTGCAGTATAATTCCCCACATTAGGTGCAGTATACAGTAGTTCCCCCACATTAGGTGCAGTATACAGTAGTTCCCCCACATTAGTTGCAGTATACAGTAGTTCCCCCGCATTAGGTGCAGTATAATTCCCCCCATTAGGTGCAGTATACAGTAGTTCCCCACATTAGGTGCAGTATACAGTAGTTCTCCCACATTAGGTGCAGTATACAGTAGTTCCCCCACATTAGGTGCAGTGTAGTTCCCCCACATTAGGTGCAGTATAGTTCCCCACATTAGGTGCAGTATAGTTCCCCCACATTAGGTGCAGTATAGTTCCCCACATTAGGTGCAGTGTAGTTCCCCCACATTAGGTGCAGTGTAGTTCCCCCACATTAGGTGCAGTGTAGTTCCCCCACATTAGGTGCAGTGTAGTTCCCCCACATTAGGTGCAGTGTAGTTCCCCCACATTAGGTGCAGTATAGTTCCCCCACATTAGGTGCAGTATAGCTCTCCACATTAGGTGCAGTATAGTTCTCGACATTAGGTGCAGTATAGTTCTCCACATTAGGTGCACTATAGTTCCCCCACATTAGGTTGGCAGTATAGTTCCCCCACATTAGGTTGGCAGTATAGTTCCCCCACATTAGGTTGGCAGTATAGTTCCCCACATTAGGTGCAAAATAGTTCCCCACATTAGGTGCAGTATAGTCCCTCCACATTAGGTGCAGTATACAGTAGTTCCCCACATTAGGTGCAGTATACAGTAGTCCCCCCACATTAGGTGCAGTATACAGTAATCCCCCCACATTAGGTGCAGTATACAGTAATCCCCCCACATTAGGTGCAGTATACAGTAGTCCCCCCACATTAGGTGCAGTATACAGTAGTCCCCCCAAATTAGGTGCAGTATTCAGTAGTTCCCCACATTAGGTGCAGTATACAGTAGTTCCCCACATTAGGTGCAGTATACAGTAGTCCCCCCACATTAGGTGCAGTATACAGTAATCCCCCCACATTAGGTGCAGTATACAGTAATCCCCCCACATTAGGTGCAGTATACAGTAGTCCCCCCACATTAGGTGCAGTATACAGTAGTCCCCCCACATTAGGTGCAGTATACAGTAGTTCCCCACATTAGGTGCAGTATACAGAAGTTCCCCCACATTAGGTGCAGTATACAGTAGTTCCCCCACATTAGGTGCAGTATAATTCCCCACATTAGGTGCAGTATACAGTAGTTCCCCCACATTAGGTGCAGTATACAGTAGTTCCCCCACATTAGGTGCAGTATACAGTAATTCCCCCGCATTAGGTGCAGTATAATTCCCCCCATTAGGTGCAGTATACAGTAGTTCACCACATTAGGTGCAGTATACAGTAGTTCCCCCACATTAGGTGCAGTATACAGTAGTTCCCCCACATTAGGTGCAGTATAGTTCCCCACATTAGGTACAGTATAGTTCCCCCACATTAGGTACAGTATAGTTCCCCCACATTAGGTGCAGTGTAGTTCCCCCACATTAGGTGCAGTGTAGTTCCCCCACATTAGGTGCAGTGTAGTTCCCCCACATTAGGTGCAGTGTAGTTCCCCCACATTAGGTGCAGTGTAGTTCCCCCACATTAGGTGCAGTGTAGTTCCCCCACATTAGGTGCAGTGTAGTTCCCCCACATTAGGTGCAGTGTAGTTCCCCCACATTAGGTGCAGTGTAGTTCCCCCACATTAGGTGCAGTGTAGTTCCCCCACATTAGGTGCAGTGTAGTTCCCCCACATTAGGTGCAGTGTAGTTCCCCCACATTAGGTGCAGTGTAGTTCCCCCACATTAGGTGCAGTGTAGTTCCCCCACATTAGGTGCAGTGTAGTTCCCCCACATTAGGTGCAGTGTAGTTCCCCCACATTAGGTGCAGTGTAGTTCCCCCACATTAGGTGCAGTGTAGTTCCCCCACATTAGGTGCAGTGTAGTTCCCCCACATTAGGTGCAGTGTAGTTCCCCCACATTAGGTGCAGTGTAGTTCCCCCACATTAGGTGCAGTGTAGTTCCCCCACATTAGGTGCAGTGTAGTTCCCCCACATTAGGTGCAGTGTAGTTCCCCCACATTAGGTGCAGTGTAGTTCCCCCACATTAGGTGCAGTGTAGTTCCCCCACATTAGGTGCAGTGTAGTTCCCCCACATTAGGTGCAGTGTAGTTCCCCCACATTAGGTGCAGTGTAGTTCCCCCACATTAGGTGCAGTGTAGTTCCCCCACATTAGGTGCAGTGTAGTTCCCCCACATTAGGTGCAGTGTAGTTCCCCCACATTAGGTGCAGTGTAGTTCCCCCACATTAGGTGCAGTGTAGTTCCCCCACATTAGGTGCAGTGTAGTTCCCCCACATTAGGTGCAGTGTAGTTCCCCCACATTAGGTGCAGTGTAGTTCCCCCACATTAGGTGCAGTGTAGTTCCCCCACATTAGGTGCAGTGTAGTTCCCCCACATTAGGTGCAGTGTAGTTCCCCCACATTAGGTGCAGTGTAGTTCCCCCACATTAGGTGCAGTGTAGTTCCCCCACATTAGGTGCAGTGTAGTTCCCCCACATTAGGTGCAGTGTAGTTCCCCCACATTAGGTGCAGTATAGTTCCCCCACATTAGGTGCAGTATAGTTCCCCCACATTAGGTTGGCAGTATAGTTCCCCCACATTAGGTTGGCAGTATAGTTCCCCCACATTAGGTGCAGTATAGTTCCCCACATTAGGTGCAGTATAGTCTCCCACGTTAGGTGCAGTATACAGTAGTCCCTCCACATTAGGTGCAGTATACAGTAGTCCCTCCACATTAGGTGCAGTATACAGTAGTCCCTCCACATTAGGTGCAGTATACAGTAGTTTCCCACATTAGGTGCAGTATACAGTAGTTTCCCACATTAGGTGCAGTATACAATAGTCCCCCCACATTAGGTGGAGTATACAGTAGTTCCCCACATTAGGTGCAGTATACAGTAGTTCCCCACATTAGGTGCAGTATACAGTAGTCCCCCCACATTAGGTGCAGTATACAGTAGTCCCCCCCCACATTAGGTGCAGTATACAGTAGTCCCCCCACATTAGGTGCAGTATACAGTAGTTCCCCACATTAGGTGAAGTACAATAGTTTCCCCACATTAGGTGCAGTATACAGTAGTTGCCCCACATTAGGTGCAGTATACAGTAGTCCTCCCACATTAGGTGCAGTATACAGTAGTTCCCCACATTAGGTGCAGTATACAGTAGTTTCCCCACATTAGGTGAAGTACAGTAGTTTCCCCACATTAGGTGCAGTATACAGTAGTTCCCCCACATTAGGTGCAGTATAGTTCCCCCACATTAGGTGCAGTATAGTTCCCTCACATTAGGTGCAGTATAATTCCCCACATTAGGTGCAGTATAGTTCCCCCACATTAGGTTCAGTATAGTTCCCCCACATTAGGTTCAGTATAGTTCCCCCACATTAGGTGCAGTATAGTTCCCCCACATTAGGTGCAGTATAGTTCCCCCACATTAGGTGCAGTATAGTTCCCCCACATTAGGTTGGCAGTATAGTTCCCCCACATTAGGTTGGCAGTATAGTTCCCCCACATTAGGTGCAGTATAGTTCCCCACATTAGGTGCAGTATAGTCTCCCACATTAGGTGCAGTATACAGTAGTCCCTCCACATTAGGTGCAGTATACAGTAGTCCCTCCACATTAGGTGCAGTATACAGTAGTCCCTCCACATTAGGTGCAGTATACAGTAGTTTCCCACATTAGGTGCAGTATACAGTAGTTTCCCACATTAGGTGCAGTATACAATAGTCCCCCCACATTAGGTGGAGTATACAGTAGTTCCCCACATTAGGTGCAGTATACAGTAGTTCCCCACATTAGGTGCAGTATACAGTAGTCCCCCCACATTAGGTGCAGTATACAGTAGTCCCCCCCCACTAGGTGCAGTATACAGTAGTTCCCCACATTAGGTGAAGTACAATAGTTTCCCCACATTAGGTGCAGTATACAGTAGTTGCCCCACATTAGGTGCAGTATACAGTAGTCCTCCCACATTAGGTGCAGTATACAGTAGTTCCCCACATTAGGTGCAGTATACAGTAGTTTCCCCACATTAGGTGAAGTACAGTAGTTTCCCCACATTAGGTGCAGTATACAGTAGTTCCCCCACATTAGGTGCAGTATAGTTCCCCCACATTAGGTGCAGTATAGTTCCCTCACATTAGGTGCAGTATAATTCCCCACATTAGGTGCAGTATAGTTCCCCCACATTAGGTGCAGTATAATTCCCCACATTAGGTTCAGTATAGTTCCCCCACATTAGGTGCACTATAATTCCACCACATTTGGTGCAGTATAGATCCCCACATTAAGTGACTGCACTTAATGTGGGGGAACTATACTGCACCAAATGTGGTGGAATTATAGTGCAACTAATGTTCCCCTACAGACATACAGCCTTCAGCCATATACAATGTATGGCTGGAGGCTGTATGCCTGTTTACTGCCCCACTTGAGTATTCCGACCACCGCTCCTGGATCACGATCTACTGCTATGGCCTATGGGCCATCCCGGTCACGATCTACTGCTATGGCCTATGGGCCATCCCGGGAGCAGCGGTCGGAACACTGAAGATGACCGCAGGTCACTTACCATACCCGCACGTCCTCCTCACAGCTGCGCTCTGCTGTACTGTTGCTATGGGCGCACGCACGTGACGTCAGTGCCGTCACTGCGTGCGCTTCCTCCCAACGGCCCCAGCGTTTTTAAAGTTAACGCGGGGCCGCTATGAAGTAAACGGGGCATCCTTGTGGCCTGAAAAGATTTTTCGGGACACAGGGATGTCCCGAATGTGACGGGGCCCCCCTGCGGGCACGGGGCCCGGAGCTGATCACTGTTTTAAAGTTGCCCCCCTGCTAATCTTTAACAAGAAGCCAACGCTGCGGCCACTTTAAAACAGTTGCCCCCCCCCCCTACTGAGCAGACGGCAGGACCCCTGGGGGATGGGGGCCCTAGGCAATTGCCTGGTTTGCCCCGCCATAACACCGGCCCTGCTTATAATGAAAAATGGCAGCAATGTTTTAAAAAGGCTATATGTGAAAATCCGGTATATTGATAGCAATATTAACAATAATGCCAGTATACAAGGAGAAAAATTATCACCATACATATTACCATGATACTGTTACTGACCAAATCCTGTATGTTGAGAGTAATATTACCAATAATACCAGTATACAAGGAGGAATATTATCCCCATACATATTACCATCATACTGTTACTAGCCAAATCCTGTATACTGAAACCAATATTACCAGTATACAAGGAGGAATATTATGCCCATACATATTACCGTCATACTGTTACTGACCAAATCCTGTGAACTGACATTGAAATTATCAATATCACTATACAAGGGACAAGTAATATCGCCACATCATGACCAGTATCACCGCAGAATGACTAATATCCCCGCACTGCTACTGAAAAAAATCCACTAGGCAAAGACCAAGGTTAACTCCATACAGTGATCATATACAGATAGATACCAACACTACAAAGGTGCCCCCCTTCCCTCTCCCCTTCTTAGCTAAGTAAATGTTCAGCCTTAATATATTAGGTAGGTAGGCAGGCTTCTTCCCACTTCTACCTCCATTCCACATTAGGCTGTATTCACCCCACGATTGTTACATACGGGACCGGATCCGATAGGGATATGTGAAAACCAGGCACTCCCGTATCTCAGCCGGACCCGGCCCCCATCTCATCTCATTTGAATGAGCCGACCGGAGTCAAATAGTGACTCCGGTCGGCTTATTTTTGCCCCATATCCGGTTTTGTGACCAGACTTAAAACCGTGGTATACTACAGTTTTAAGTACGGTCACAAATCTGGATACGGGGCAAAACTGAGCCGACTGGAGTCATTATCTGACTCCGGTCGGCTCCTTCAAACGAGATGTGGTCCGGGTCCGGCTGAGATACGGGAGCGCCTGGTTTTCACATCTCCCAGCCAGATCCGGTTTGTAACAATTGTGGTGTGAATGCAGCCTTAGCTAGATATATCTCTCTCCACCCAGGGCAGAACTGGGGCTAAAAACCAACCCTGAAAAAATGATCATACCAGCCCCACAGCATTGTGTCATTGTGGCAGCCGCCGGCAGCAGGGAAGGGACAGGGAAGCCTGACATTTGATTTGCCAGGCCTCCATAAGAAAGCTATGTTGTGGCAGAAATGTGGTATTAACGCTTGGGGAAGACAGTATAAAAAAACCCTCTCTTCCTTGCTCTTGCGCTACCGCCAGAATCACGAAATTCAGTTCCCAGTGTCCAGCGCTTCTGGGTTAGGTGACGTTACACAGCTGCTCATTCAGTTATGGGCCGAAGCAATGTCCAGCCTCAGCCTCTGATTGGATGGCTAGTTATATGACGTCACCTGACCCGGAAGTGCCAGATACCAGGAACACAATTCCAGTAGTAGTGCAGAAGCCAGGAATGTAACTGTATAGGGACTAGGACTACAAACTGTGGACTGCTAGTTGTTCCAAAAATGGTCTGGGCATGCTGGGAGTTGTAGTTTTGCTGGGAGTTTTAGTTAAGCAACAGCTGGAGGTCCACAGTTTGGAGACCATTGGCATAGGGAGAGATGCGTCACCCGCCCCGCTGGGACCAGCCCCAGGGACTCATTTCCGGGGTTTCAGCAGGATTTTCAATCTAAGATGACTCTGAATGACCGAGTGTCTCAGTGTTTTTCCTGGTGTCCTGGGATCGTGATGTCTGCACCAGTTTTATGCTGCCCGATGTTTAGGCAGAATAACTGATAAAACATTCCCCTTAACTGTAGTTATATATAAAACAATATTTATTATTTTTCATTAACTAACAACTTAAATTGCAATAAAAGAAAACCAAAGTGCCCTCTCTTACAAAGTAGTAACAGCAGGTCTTCTCAGTGGCGTCTCTAGGGGGGGGGCAGAGGGGGCCACGGCCCCCCCTATATCATGATTGGCCCCCCTTGTGCCCCCCCTAGCAGCAGTAGGTCACTAGCAGCTCTCATGGCTATCAGGGGGTACAGCTAGTTCACCAGTAAGGGGCCCGAGCCCCCGCCCCCCCCGGAGCCATCTTTTTTATATAAACCTTCAGCCTGTAGAGGAGTGTACAGAGGGGTTTAGAGGAGTGTACATGAGTGACAGATGGGTGTACATGGGTGACAGAGGGGTGTAGAGGAGTGTACATGGGTGACAGATGGGTGTACATGGGTGACAGAGGGGTATAGAGGAGTGTACATGGGTGACAGAGGGGTGTAGAGGAGTGTACATGGGTGACAGAGGGGTGTAGAGGAGTGTACATGGGTGACATGGGTGACAGAGGGGTGTAGAGGAGTGTACATGGGTGACAGAGGGGTGTAGAGGAGTGTACGCATAGGCGTGCACAGTCTATTGCATTTATATATATAAATGTCGAAAAAAATGCAGCACTACTTTACCACAGTAGGCGGGTGCCAGCTCCTCAGGCTCGATCACAGCCAATTGATAACTTCAAAAATGGTGCGGCACTCCAAATATCCAAAAAATAACTATTTATTCCACATGTCAAACAGTGCGACGTTTCAGCCCCTCTTGCTTGCATGCACACATACATAAACAGACCTACACTCATATAAATATCAATACAAACAAAATGAAAAACTTTATTAAAACTTTTTTGGGGATTGGAAGCTTTTTTTTTTAGATTGGAGGCTCCATTATACATACACTGTACAGCAATCATACATCCATTATACATACACTGTACAGCAATCATACATTCAGTATACATACACTGTACAGCAATCATATATCCATTATACATACACTGTACAGCAATCATATATTCATTATACATACACTGTACAGCAATCATACCTCCATTATACATACACTGTACAGCAATCATACCTCCATTATACATACACTGTACAGAAATCATACATTCATTATACATACACTGTACAGCAATCATACCTCCATTATACATACACTGTACAGCAATCATACCTCCATTATACATACACTGTACAGCAATCATACCTCCATTATACATACACTGTACAGCAATCATACCTCCATTATACATACACTGTACAGCAATCATACCTCCATTATACATACACTGTACAGCAATCATACCTCCATTATACATACACTGTAAAGCAATCATACATTCATTATACACACACTGTACAGCAATCATACCTCCATTATACATACACTGTACAGCAATCATACATTCATTATACATACACTGTACAGCAATCATACATCCATTATACATACACTGTACAGCAATCATACCTCCATTATACATACACTGTACAGCAATCATACATTCATTATACATACACTGTACAGCAATCATACCTCCATTATACATACACTGTACAGCAATCATACATTCATTATACATACACTGTACAGCAATCATACATCCATTATACATACACTGTACAGCAAGCATACCTCCATTATACATACACTGTACAGCAATCATACATTCAGTATACATACACTGTACAGCAATCATACATCCATTATACATACACTGTACAGCAATCATACATTCAGTATACATACACTGTACAGCAATCATACATCCATTATACATACACTGTACAGCAATCATATGTATAAAGCCTGATGGGCTGTATTTGTGCGAGGGGCGGAAGTAATTATCGCTCCCTGCACTTCCAGGTGGGGCTTATTGGGAACAGGTGGGGGCGTGTGTATATAACTTCCCCCTCTCCTACAGGGGCGGAGCACGTGTCGTTTGTGGAATCTCTGCTTCCTGTGGCTGGTGTTTGAATCTCCCACAAAAATCTTCAGAGCTGCTGCTCACGGTGCGGAGGCCTTGCTGATCATGAGTCTGGGGGGTGCAGGCGCAGCATCCTGGCAGCTCCTCTGGCTGTCTTATCTGGGGATGCTGTGTCTCACTCTGATTATAAGGTAATATTGGGCAGGTATGGTGCTGTCTGGCTCTGCCCGCAGCGGTAGTGGGGGCCAGGAGTGGCAAGCAGGTGAGTTAAATCTGTGCTGGGGGTGGTGCGGCCTCAGCATTTCGCGCAGCCCGCTAGCTGCCTCATGGCGAAATGTGGACCGCCCGCCACCCACACAGCTACAATTGTCTATGCTCTTGGGACAGGTTGCGGCAGCTGCCCAGTCCTCGTTAGGCGGTCCTGTCAGCTTGTCTGCTATCGTTAATCTAAAGTATAGTGTAATGCTCTGCGGAGGGTTGTTTCAATATAACGTTTGCTGTATACAGTGTGGTGCAATGCTCTGCAAAGAGTCGTTTCAAAATAACTTTTGCTGTGTGCTGCGGTGCTCTGCGGGGTATACGGTGCCCTTGCAGTATACGGTACAGTGTAATGCTCTGCAAAGGGTCTCGTTACAATATAACATGTACTGTATAACGGTATAGTGCAATGCTCTGCAGATGGTCTCGTTACAATATAGTATACATGATATACAGCTATGGCGATATGCTCTGCAGATTGTCTTGTTGCAATATAGTATACATGATATATAGTTAAGGTGCAATGCTCTGCAGATGGTCTCATTACAATATAGTATACATGATATACAGCTATGGTGCTATGCTCTGCAGATGGTCTTGTTACAATATAATATATACTATATACAGTATAGTGCTATACTCTGCAGATGATCTCATTATAAACAAACTTTATACAGTTAGTGCAATGCTCTGCAGATGGGATGGTTTCAATACAACATATTATATAGGGCATAGTGCAATGCTCTGCAGAGGGTCGTTACAGTTAGCATGTCCAGTGTGGTGCAGTGCTCTGCGAAGGGTCTCGTTGCAACACAGGGTGGCATTTACTGTGTGGTGCAATACTCTGCAGAGGATCACGTTGCAGGGTAGCATATGCTGTGTGTGGTGATGCAGTGCTCTGTAGACTGTCTTGTTTCAATATAGTATATAGTAGGGTGCAATGCTCTGTAGAGATATAACATAGGCTACATCCAATTAAATCATAGTATACACAGTGTAATGCTCGTTATTTGAACGATCATGGTATCCATACGGTTCATACACTTGGTTTATTATGGGCATACACGCATTACTGGTACAAGGTGCACACGAGTAGAGCATCTTCACGGTTTGATAACTCCATAAGTTTCTTATTGTCCGTACTCTCATGGTTAATTCATACGCTTGTGGCACACTGCTCGTACGCGCATAGTATGTATACAGTTTCATGTGCTAATATCATTATATACGGTACATGTACTCACTGACGATACATTCACAGCATTTATACTGGGCAAACTCCTTTATGCTGTTCACCTCATGGTTATTCTCTCACTCACTGATGTTCTACACGGTCCACAAACTTGGCATTTATGCTGTTCACATATTCTTGGCATGTTCACGGTCTTACATTCTTTCTACCATGTTACGTTCATGGCAATCAAACACGTCGTAATTATCACTGGTTCATACGCTCAAAGTATCATTCGGTTCATATGTTAATGGTATTTCATACTGGTTACGGCAGTATACTGCCTATAGCAATTATACGGTTCATACACTCATGGCAGTTATAGTGGTCACACTCTCACGGTTCTTAAGTTGTTCACATGTTCACCGCATTCATACACGCAGGTTTCATACGCTCATGGCAGTTATATTGGTCACACGGTTATGGTTTTGTTGTTCGCGCATTCATACACGCAGGGTTCATACAGTTCATACGCTCATGGCGGTTGTATTGGTTGCACGGTCATGGTTTTGTTGTTCACGCATTCACCGCATTCATACACGCAGGTTTCATACGCTCATGGCAGTTATATTGGTCACACGGTCATGGTTTTGTTGGTCACATGTTCATCGCATTCATACACGCAGGGTTCATACGCTCATGGCAGTTATATTGGTTACACGGTCATGGTTTTGTTGTTCACCACATTCATACACGCAGGTTTCATACGCTCATGGCAGTTACATTGGTCACACGGTTATGGTTTTGTTGTTCACACGTTAATCGCATTCATACATGCAGGGTTCATACGCTCATGGCAATTATATTGGTTTTACGGTCATTGTTTTGTTGTTCACACGTTCACCGCATTCATACGCTCATGGCAGTTATATTGGTTACACGGTCATGGTTTTGTTGTTCACATGTTCACCGCATTCATACACGCAGATTTCCTATGGTTCTCACACATAGTGTCATGCTGTTTCGTGCAGTTGTGGCCATGCGCTCATAGCATGTTCACAGCATTACACTGCTTATAGTACTCATACCTCATAGCGTCATACCACATATTAATTTGTAGCCCATATGCTCGACGCTTATACTGCACATGTACTTGTAGCATTTATACTACACATACACATGGCCTACATCAGGCACATACGCTCTTAGCATTGATACCGCAAGTATATTCATAGCATTATACTGCTCATAGTATCATACCACTATACGCTCATAGCATTTATACCACATACACGCTCGTTGTATTCATACCACAGACATGTTCACGTCATGTATATTGCACATAGAATTGTAGCAATACACTACACGGACATTCGTAGCATTCATTCTGTACATACGATGGTAGTAATTATTATGCTAACAGGTTGTAGTACTTATTCTGCGTACATGTAGCATTCATTCTGTTATGTTATCTGCACTAACATCTATAGCGTTTATTGTACATGGGTAATGGTATTTATTCTGCATGTTCATCCATAGCGTCTACACTACACACATGCTCCCGTAGCTTTTACTGTACGTATGTTTATAGCATTCATTCTGTGTATTCGTACATAGTCTTTTATACGGAAAGTTCACTCAGGTTTGTCAGGATGTAGCCCTATTGCCGAACTCCTCTTCAGGTTAAGGGGTCAATGTCGGTTGCTACTGACTCGTTCAGAGCAATCGCATTGTTGTTTATTGTCATGACCTGACAAGTTCTCAGGTCAGATACAACCTCCTCTGTTGTATTTCACGACTACGTTATCAGTTAGTTATAGTACACATATTCAACTATCCGGCACAGGTACTCGTTCAAGGGTGGTCATCATTTTAGTGGCACTAATCGGCTGTTCAATGCCCGGTCACCTGACTCGTTCCTTCAGGGGTTGAATCGCGGTTGTTACTGACTCACATTCAGAGCAACCAATTTCAGGAATACTCACAATGTTAACCTGTTGCCTGACTCCTCTTCAGGTTAAGGGGTAATGTCGGTTGCTACTGACTCGTATTCAGAGCTATTTTGTCGTTGGTGTATTTGTTATGACCTGACACGTTTTCAGGTCAGATACAACCTCGTCTGTTGTATTTCTCGATTACGTCATTTCGTTATAGTACACAGATTCAACTATCTGGCATAGTTGCCCGTTACGCTCATAGTCTGGTTACGTTCATAGCTTTATTTTGTTGTACTGCACATGGGTAATAGTTGTTCTGCATTTCCATCCTTAGAGTCTACACTACACATATGCTCCCGTAGCTTTACTGTACTCATGCTCATAGCTTTCATACTGCATATTCGTGCATAGTGTTTATACGGAAAGCTTATACAGCTTTGTTAGGATGTTGCCCTATTTGCCTGACTCCTTCAGCTTAAGGAGTTAATGTCGGTTGCTACCGACAAATTTTCAGAGCAATTACATTGTGGTTCATTGTCACGACCGGAGACGTTCTCAGGACAGATACAACCTCCTCCGTGGTATTTCATGACCACGTTATCAGTTACTTATAGTAGACATATTCAACTATCCGGCATAGTTGCACATTGTCTATCTTTTGAGATATATGTTTACACTTTATTTTCTAGGCGTGTATGCTGTACTCATAATGATGTTAGAGCATAAATTCATAACGTTCCTTACGTTTTCACGGTACTTACGCTCCCAGCTTGTGTATGATACATGCACCAGTACACAGCATTTGTTGCATACTACCATAGTTGTATGCGGGTAGGTTATGTGCATTCGTTCCTAGTGTTGAATAGCAGTTGCACCTCTGGCTGTACATATATTTACAATGCACGATTACAGTATTCATATGGTGCTTACATTCATTGCAGATATATCGAGCACATATTCTTAAACCTCCTACGTCTGCAGGGGGATGCACCACATAGGTTATTGTTAGACATGTCTCAGAGCAATAACATATTGAGTAGCGACTTGTAGTTGGGTATACTGTTAGCAGGTTATGCCGTACATACGGTTAACATGTTTCATGCGGTGCACACAGGGGAGGTAGATCATTTGCTTAGGGTATTGGACACAATTGGTCATTTTTGTTACTGACACACCTTCAGAACAACACGCCAGCTTCATACAGGTATCTTGTCATGAATACTCATGATGTTACCCTGTTGCCTGACTCCTCTTCAGGTTAAAAGGGGTAATGCCAGTTGCTACTGACTCGTTTTCAGAGCAATTTTGTCGTGTGTTATATTTGTTATGACCTGACACGTTTTCAGGTCAGATACAACATCGTCTGTTGTATTTCTCGATGACGTTATCATTTCGTTATAGTACACAGATTCAACTATCCAGCATAATTGCACGTTCTCTTTTAAGGAGGGCCAGCATTTAGTTGCAGATATATTGTGCATTTAATACAGTTTCATGACTCATTTCTTTAGGATCGGGGATTGAATCGTGGTTGCTGCTGTCTCATTTCAGAGCAATTGATTTGACATGGTTATGTAGGTAATCTGACACGTTTCAGATAGCATACAATCTCAATATGGCATTTCACATTTACGTATTTGAGAAGAAAAAAAAAAAAAAAGTGGTTTACAAAGACCTGTGACGTTTACAGGCACAATGATTTCACAAAGACCTGTCATGTCTACAGGCTCGATGGTTCCGCGGGGACCTGTGACGGGTTCAGGCACGACGGTGTCACAAAGACCTGTCAGGTCTACAGACATGATGGTTCACCTAAACACTGGTCACGTCTACAGATACGTTGCTCTCGCAGGGAGCTGTCATCTGCAATGGGTCATCACTCCCAAGTCCAGTTGGGTCAGTACAGTGGCTAGTTAGGTATGTCTGTTACAGTCTCAATCAGGTAAGGTGCCTTCGTGAACCTTGTCATGCGACATGACCCACACTGTCTATCAGGTAGATAGGTATTTCTTGTCATTTACCTGTCAGTTTAGTTTTTGCCTCTTAAATAGCAGGGGATTGGTGCTTGTCAGACCTGCCATGAAGTTAGCCTTTCCGTGTCCATTCGAAGTAATGTCACAAGTAGGGATGGTGATAGGTATAGTTCAGTTAGTATATTTGGCAGGGAAGGTTATTTTCAGGTTGATTCTTTACAGATGGACGTTACTACCACGGTTTCAAAGGTATGGTTACCACCACTAGTAGTCACTAGTTGGTCAGGGCTACTCTTTCAGCACACTAGGTATAGTCTACTTCGGGTATGTGAAGATTGATGCTGGATGTAGGATGTTTTATTTCAGGAATTGTATTCATCCTAGCATGGTTGCTTTTTGCCCTCTATAGGCGTGCCCTCATTGCGCGGTTATGGCACAACTCAGACCGCTATGCTAGGGTAAGATCTTGTATAGGTATGTAGGCAATCTTTCCTGTCACTAGTACACGTATGGAGCCCCGATCACAAGTATAAAGCCTGATGGGCTGTATTTGTGCGAGGGGCGGAAGTAATTATCGCTCCCTGCACTTCCAGGTGGGGCTTATTGGGAACAGGTGGGGGCGTGTGTATATAACTTCCCCCTCTCCTACAGGGGCGGAGCACGTGTCGTTTGTGGAACCCTCCCAACCCTCCCTTATCTTATTCCTTCACTATAGTGCATGCCCTCTATAGGCGTGCCCTCATTGCGCGGTTATGGCACAACTCAGACCGCTATGCTAGGGTAAGATCTTGTATAGGTATGTAGGCAATCTTTCCTGTCACTAGTACACGTATGGAGCCCCGATCACAAATTCATTATACATACACTGTACAGCAATCATACCTCCATTATACATACACTGTACAGCAATCATACATCCATTATACATACACTGTACAGAAATCATACATTCATTATACATACACTGTACAGCAATCATACCTCCATTATACATACACTGTACAGCAATCATACATCCATTATACATACACTGTACAGCAATCATACATCCATTATACATACACTGTACAGCAACCATACCTCCATTATACATACACTGTACAGCAATCATACATTCATTATACATACACTGTACAGCAATCATACCTCCATTATACATACACTGTACAGCAATCATACATTCATTATACATACACTGTACAGCAATCATACATCCATTATACATACACTGTACAGCAAGCATACCTCCATTATACATACACTGTACAGCAATCATACCTCCATTATACATACACTGTACAGCAATTATACCTCCATTATACATACACTGTACAGAAATCATACATTCATTATACATACACTGTACAGCAATCATACCTCCATTATACATACACTGTACAGCAATCATACATCCATTATACATACACTGTACAGCAATCATACATCCATTATACATACACTGTACAGCAATCATACCTCCATTATACATACACTGTACAGCAATCACACATTCATTATACATACACTGTACAGCAATCATACATCCATTATACATACACTGTACAGCAATCATACCTCCATTATACATACACTGTACAGCAATCATACATCCATTATACATACACTGTACAGCAAGCATACCTCCATTATACATACACTGTACAGCAATCATACATTCAGTATACATACACTGTACAGCAATCATACATCCATTATACATACACTGTACAGCAAGCATACCTCCATTATACATACACTGTACAGCAAGCATACCTCCATTATACATACACTGTACAGCAAGCATACATCCATTATACATACACTGTACAGCAAGCATACCTCCATTATACATACACTGTACAGCAATCATACATTCAGTATACATACACTGTACAGCAATCATACATCCATTATACATACACTGTACAGCAAGCATACCTCCATTATACATACACTGTACAGCAAGCATACCTCCATTATACATACACTGTACAGCAAGCATACATCCATTATACATACACTGTACAGCAAGCATACCTCCATTATACATACACTGTACAGCAATCATACATCCATTATACATACACTGTACAGCAATCATACATTCATTATACATACACTGTACAGCAATCATACCTCTATTATACATACACTGTACAGCAATCATACATTCATTATACATACACTGTACAGCAATCATACATCCATTATACATACACTGTACAGCAAGCATACCTCCATTATACATACACTGTACAGCAATCATACATTCAGTATACATACACTGTACAGCAATCATACATCCATTATACATACACTGTACAGCAAGCATACCTCCATTATACATACACTGTACAGCAATCATACATTCATTATACATACACTGTACAGCAATCATACATCCATTATACATACACTGTACAGCAATCATACATTCATTATACATACACTGTACAGCAATCATACATCCATTATACATACACTGTACAGCAAGCATACATTCATTATACATACACTGTGACTGTACAGCAATCATATATCCATTATACATACACTGTACAGCAATCATACATTCATTATACATACACTGTACAGCAATCATACATCCATTATACATACACTGTGTCTGTACAGCAATCATACATCCATTATACATACACTGTACAGCAATCATACATCCATTATACATACACTGTACAGCAATCATACATCCATTTTACATACACTGTACAGCAAGCATACATTCATTATACATACCAAGTGATTGTACAGCAATCATACATCCATTATACATACACTGTACAGCAATCATACATCCATTATACATACACTGTGTCTGTACAGCAATCATACATCCATTATACATACACTGTACAGCACGCATACCTCCATTATACATACACTGTAAAGCAATCATACATTCAGTATACATACACTGTACAGCAATCATACATCCATTATACATACACTGTGACTGTACAGCAATCATACATCCATTATACATACACTGTACAGCAATCATACATCCATTATACATACACTGACTGTACAGCAATCATACATCCATTATACAAACACTGTGACTGTACAGCAATCATACATCCATTATCCATACACTGTACAGCAAGCGTACCTCCATTATACATACACTGTGACTGTACAGCAATCATACATCCATTATACATACACTGTACAGCAAGCATACCTCCATTATACATACACTGTGACTGTACAGCAATCATACATCCATTATACATACACTGTACAGCAATCATACATCCATTATACATACACTGTACAGCAAGCATACCTCCATTATACATACACTGTACAGCAATCATACCTCCATTATACATACACTGTACAGCAATCATACCTCCATTATACATACACTGTACAGCAAGAATACCTCCATTATACATACACTGTACAGCAAGCATACCTCCATTATACATAAACTGTGACTGTACAGCAATCATACATCCATTATACATACACTGTACAGCAAGCATACCTCCATTATACATACACTGTACAGCAATCATACATCCATTATAAATACACTGTGACTGTACAGCAATCATACATCCATTATACATACACTGTGACTGTACAGCAAGCATACCTCCATTATACATACACTGTACAGCAATCATACCTCCATTATACATACACTGTACAGCAATCATACCTCCATTATACATACACTGTACAGAAATCATACATTCATTATACATACACTGTACAGCAATCATACCTCCATTATACATACACTGTACAGCAATCATACATCCATTATACATACTGTACAGCAATCATACATCCATTATACATACACTGTACAGCAACCATACCTCCATTATACATACACTGTACAGCAATCATACATTCATTATACATACACTGTACAGCAATCATACATTCATTATACATACACTGTACAGCAATCATACCTCCATTATACATACACTGTACAGCAATCATACATTCATTATACATACACTGTACAGCAATCATACATACATTATACATACACTGTACAGCAAGCATACCTCCATTATACATACACTGTACAGCAATCATACATTCAGTATACATACACTGTACAGCAATCATACATCCATTATACATACACTGTACAGCAAGCATACCTCCATTATACATACACTGTACAGCAATCATACCTCCATTATACATACACTGTACAGCAATTATACCTCCATTATACATACACTGTACAGAAATCATACATTCATTATACATACACTGTACAGCAATCATACCTCCATTATACATACACTGTACAGCAATCATACATCCATTATACATACACTGTACAGCAATCATACATCCATTATACATACACTGTACAGCAATCATACCTCCATTATACATACACTGTACAGCAATCACACATTCATTATACATACACTGTACAGCAATCATACCTCCATTATACATACACTGTACAGCAATCATGCATCCATTATACATACACTGTACAGCAAGCATACCTCCATTATACATACACTGTACAGCAATCATACATTCAGTATACATACACTGTACAGCAATCATACATCCATTATACATACACTGTACAGCAAGCATACCTCCATTATACATACACTGTACAGCAAGCATACCTCCATTATACATACACTGTACAGCAATCATACATCCATTATACATACACTGTACAGCAAGCATACCTCCATTATACATACACTGTACAGCAATCATACATCCATTATACATACACTGTACAGCAATCATACATTCATTATACATACACTGTACAGCAATCGTACCTCTATTATACATACACTGTACAGCAATCATACATTCATTATACATACACTGTACAGCAATCATACATCCATTATACATACACTGTACAGCAAGCATACCTCCATTATACATACACTGTACAGCAAGCATACATTCAGTATACATACACTGTACAGCAATCATACATCCATTATACATACACTGTACAGCAAGCATACCTCCATTATACATACACTGTACAGCAATCATACATTCATTATACATACACTGTACAGCAATCATACATCCATTATACATACACTGTACAGCAAGCATACCTCCATTATACATACACTGTACAGCAATCATACATTCATTATACATACACTGTACAGCAATCATACATCCATTATACATACACTGTACAGCAATCATACATTCATTATACATACACTGTACAGCAATCATACATCCATTATACATACACTGTACAGCAAGCATACATTCATTATACATACACTGTGACTGTACAGCAATCATATATCCATTATACATACACTGTACAGCAATCATACATTCATTATACATACACTGTACAGCAATCATACATCCATTATACATACACTGTCTGTACAGCAATCATACATCCATTATACATACACTGTACAGCAATCATACATCCATTATACATACACTGTACAGCAATCATACATCCATTTTACATACACTGTACAGCAAGCATACATTCATTATACATACCAAGTGATTGTACAGCAATCATACATCCATTATACATACACTGTACAGCAATCATACATCCATTATACATACACTGTGTCTGTACAGCAATCATACATCCATTATACATACACTGTACAGCACGCATACCTCAATTATACATACACTGTAAAGCAATCATACATTCAGTATACATACACTGTACAGCAATCATACATCCATTATACATACACTGTGACTGTACAGCAATCATACATCCATTATACATACACTGTACAGCAATCATACATCCATTATACATACACTGACTGTACAGCAATCATACATCCATTATACAAACACTGTGACTGTACAGCAATCATATATCCATTATCCATACACTGTACAGCAAGCGTACCTCCATTATACATACACTGTGACTGTACAGCAATCATACATCCATTATACATACACTGTACAGCAAGCATACCTCCATTATACATACACTGTGACTGTACAGCAATCATACATCCATTATACATACACTGTACAGCAATCATACATCCATTATACATACACTGTACAGCAAGCATACCTCCATTATACATACACTGTACAGCAATCATACCTCCATTATACATACACTGTACAGCAATCATACCTCCATTATACATACACTGTACAGCAAGAATACCTCCATTATACATACACTGTACAGCAAGCATACCTCCATTATACATAAACTGTGACTGTACAGCAATCATACATCCATTATACATACACTGTACAGCAAGCATACCTCCATTATACATACACTGTACAGCAATCATACATCCATTATAAATACACTGTGACTGTACAGCAATCATACATCCATTATACATACACTGTGACTGTACAGCAAGCATACCTCCATTATACATACACTGTACAGCAATCATACCTCCATTATACATACACTGTACAGCAATCATACCTCCATTATACATACACTGTACAGAAATCATACATTCATTATACATACACTGTACAGCAATCATACCTCCATTATACATACACTGTACAGCAATCATACATCCATTATACATACACTGTACAGCAATCATACATCCATTATACATACACTGTACAGCAACCATACCTCCATTATACATACACTGTACAGCAATCATACATTCATTATACATACACTGTACAGCAATCATACATTCATTATACATACACTGTACAGCAATCATACCTCCATTATACATACACTGTACAGCAATCATACATTCATTATACATACACTGTACAGCAATCATACATACATTATACATACACTGTACAGCAAGCATACCTCCATTATACATACACTGTACAGCAATCATACATTCAGTATACATACACTGTACAGCAATCATACATCCATTATACATACACTGTACAGCAAGCATACCTCCATTATACATACACTGTACAGCAATCATACCTCCATTATACATACACTGTACAGCAATTATACCTCCATTATACATACACTGTACAGAAATCATACATTCATTATACATACACTGTACAGCAATCATACCTCCATTATACATACACTGTACAGCAATCATACATCCATTATACATACACTGTACAGCAATCATACATCCATTATACATACACTGTACAGCAATCATACCTCCATTATACATACACTGTACAGCAATCACACATTCATTATACATACACTGTACAGCAATCATACCTCCATTATACATACACTGTACAGCAATCATGCATCCATTATACATACACTGTACAGCAAGCATACCTCCATTATACATACACTGTACAGCAATCATACATTCAGTATACATACACTGTACAGCAATCATACCTCCATTATACATACACTGTACAGCAAGCATACCTCCATTATACATACACTGTACAGCAAGCATACCTCCATTATACATACACTGTACAGCAATCATACATCCATTATACATACACTGTACAGCAAGCATACCTCCATTATACATACACTGTACAGCAATCATACATCCATTATACATACACTGTACAGCAATCATACATTCATTATACATACACTGTACAGCAATCGTACCTCTATTATACATACACTGTACAGCAATCATACATTCATTATACATACACTGTACAGCAATCATACATCCATTATACATACACTGTACAGCAAGCATACCTCCATTATACATACTGTACAGCAATCATACATTCAGTATACATACACTGTACAGCAATCATACATCCATTATACATACACTGTACAGCAAGCATACCTCCATTATACATACACTGTACAGCAATCATACATTCATTATACATACACTGTACAGCAATCATACATCCATTATACATACACTGTACAGCAAGCATACCTCCATTATACATACACTGTACAGCAATCATACCTCCATTATACATACACTGTACAGCAATTATACCTCCATTATACATACACTGTACAGCAATCATACATTCATTATACATACACTGTACAGCAATCATACATCCATTATACATACACTGTACAGCAAGCATACCTCCATTATACATACACTGTACAGCAATCATACATTCAGTATACATACACTGTACAGCAATCATACATCCATTATACATACACTGTACAGCAAGCATACCTCCATTATACATACACTGTACAGCAAGCATACCTCCATTATACATACACTGTACAGCAATCATACATCCATTATACATACACTGTACAGCAATCATACATTCATTATACATACACTGTACAGCAATCATACATCCATTATACATACACTGTACAGCAAGCATACCTCCATTATACATACACTGTACAGCAATCATACCTCCATTATACATACACTGTACAGCAATCACACATTCATTATACATACACTGTACAGCAATCATACCTCCATTATACATACACTGTACAGCAATCATGCATCCATTATACATACACTGTACAGCAAGCATACCTCCATTATACATACACTGTACAGCAATCATACATTCAGTATACATACACTGTACAGCAATCATACATCCATTATACATACACTGTACAGCAAGCATACCTCCATTATACATACACTGTACAGCAAGCATACCTCCATTATACATACACTGTACAGCAATCATACATCCATTATACATACACTGTACAGCAAGCATACCTCCATTATACATACACTGTACAGCAATCATACATCCATTATACATACACTGTACAGCAATCATACATTCATTATACATACACTGTACAGCAATCGTACCTCTATTATACATACACTGTACAGCAATCATACATTCATTATACATACACTGTACAGCAATCATACATCCATTATACATACACTGTACAGCAAGCATACCTCCATTATACATACACTGTACAGCAATCATACATTCAGTATACATACACTGTACAGCAATCATACATCCATTATACATACACTGTACAGCAAGCATACCTCCATTATACATACACTGTACAGCAAGCATACCTCCATTATACATACACTGTACAGCAATCATACATCCATTATACATACACTGTACAGCAATCATACATTCATTATACATACACTGTACAGCAATCATACATCCATTATACATACACTGTACAGCAAGCATACCTCCATTATACATACACTGTACAGCAATCATACATTCATTATACATACACTGTACAGCAATCATACCTCTATTATACATACACTGTACAGCAATCATACATTCATTATACATACACTGTACAGCAATCATACATCCATTATACATACACTGTACAGCAAGCATACCTCCATTATACATACACTGTACAGCGATCATACATTCATTATACATACACTGTACAGCGATCATACATCCATTATACATACACTGTACAGCAAGCATACATTCATTATACATACACTGTGACTGTACAGCAATCATATATCCATTATACATACACTGTACAGCAATCATACATTCATTATACATACACTGTACAGCAATCATACATCCATTATACATACACTGTGTCTGTACAGCAATCATACATCCATTATACATACACTGTACAGCAATCATACATCCATTATACATACACTGTACAGCAATCATACATCCATTATACATACACTGTACAGCAAGCATACCTCCATTATACATACACTGTGACTGTACAGCAATCATACATCCATTATACATACACTGTACAGCAATCATACATCCATTATACATACACTATACAGCAAGCATACCTCGATTATACATACACTGTACAGCAATCATACCTCCATTATACATACACTGTACAGCAATCATACCTCCATTATACATACACTGTACAGCAATCATACCTCCATTATACATACACTGTACAGCAAGAATACCTCCATTATACATACACTGTACAGCAAGCATACCTCCATTATACATAAACTGTGACTGTACAGCAATCATACATCCATTATACATACACTGTACAGCAAGCATACCTCCATTATACATACACTGTACAGCAATCATACATCCATTATAAATACACTGTGACTGTACAGCAATCATACATCCATTATACATACACTGTGACTGTACAGCAAGCATACCTCCATTATACATACACTGTACAGCAATCATACCTCCATTATACATACACTGTACAGCAATCATACCTCCATTATACATACACTGTACAGAAATCATACATTCATTATACATACACTGTACAGCAATCATACCTCCATTATACATACACTGTACAGCAATCATACATCCATTATACATACACTGTACAGCAATCATACATCCATTATACATACACTGTACAGCAACCATACCTCCATTATACATACACTGTACAGCAATCATACATTCATTATACATACACTGTACAGCAATCATACCTCCATTATACATACACTGTACAGCAATCATACATTCATTATACATACACTGTACAGCAATCATACATACATTATACATACACTGTACAGCAAGCATACCTCCATTATACATACACTGTACAGCAATCATACATTCAGTATACATACACTGTACAGCAATCATACATCCATTATACATACACTGTACAGCAAGCATACCTCCATTATACATACACTGTACAGCAAGCATACCTCCATTATACATACACTGTACAGCAATTATACCTCCATTATACATACACTGTACAGAAATCATACATTCATTATACATACACTGTACAGCAATCATACCTCCATTATACATACACTGTACAGCAATCATACATCCATTATACATACACTGTACAGCAATCATACATCCATTATACATACACTGTACAGCAAGCATACCTCCATTATACATACACTGTACAGCAATCATACATTCATTATACATACACTGTACAGCAATAATACATCCATTATACATACACTGTACAGCAATCATACATTCATTATACATACACTGTACAGCAATCATACATCCATTATACATACACTGTACAGCAAGCATACCTCCATTATACATACACTGTACAGCAATCATACATTCATTATACATACACTGTACAGCAATCATACATCCATTATACATACACTGTACAGCAATCATACATTCATTATACATACACTGTACAGCAATCATACATCCATTATACATACACTGTACAGCAATCATACATTCATTATACATACACTGTACAGCAATCATACATCCATTATACATACACTGTACAGCAATCATACATTCATTATACATACACTGTACAGCAATCATACATCCATTATACATACACTGTACAGCAATCATACATCCATTATACATACACTGTACAGCAATCATACATCCATTATACATACACTGTACAGCAATCATACATCCATTATACATACACTGTACAACAATCATACCTCCATTATACATACACTGTACAGCAAGCATACCTCCATTATACATACACTGTGCAGCAATCATACATCCATTATACATACACTGTACAGCAATCATACATCCATTATACATACACTGACTGTACAGCAATCATACATCCATTATACATACACTGTGACTGTATAGCAATCAAACATCCATTATACATACACTGTACAGCAAGCGTACCTCCATTATACATACACTGTGACTGTACAGCAATCATACATCCATTATACATACACTGTACAGCAAGCATACCTCCATTATACATACCCTGTGACTGTACAGCAATCATACATCCATTATACATACACTGTACAGCAATCATACATCCATTATACATACACTGTACAGCAAGCATACCTCCATTATACATACACTGTACAGCAATCATACCTCCATTATACATACACTGTACAGCAATCATACCTCCATTATACATACACTGTACAGCAATCATACCTCCATTATACATACACTGTACAGCAAGCATACCTCCATTATACATACACTGTACAGCAAGCATACCTCCATTATACATACACTGTGACTGTACAGCAATCATACATCCATCATACATACACTGTACAGCAAGCATACCTCCATTATACATAAACTGTACAGCAATCATACATCCATTATACATACACTGTGACTGAACAGCAAGCATACCTCCATTATACATACACTGACTGTACAGCAATCATACATCCATTATACATACACTATACAGCAAGCATACCTCCATTATACATACACTGTACAGCAAGCATACCTCCATTATACATACACTGTACAGCAAGCATACCTCCATTATACATACACTGTATAGCAATCATACCTCCATTATACATACACTGTACAGCAAGCATACCTCTATTATACATACACTGTACAGCAATCATACCTCCATTATACATACACTGTGACTGTACAGCAATCATACATCCAATCCATTAATAATGGATTGGATGTATGATTGTTGTACAGTCACAGACACAGTGTATGTATAATGGATGTATGATTGCTGTACAGTGTATGTATAATGGACAGGGCTGTCTTTAATTTTGATTGGACCCTGGGCAAGCAATTTTTTTGGGGGGCCCCCCGGTCCCCCACCCCCATCCCACACACACTCGGGATCAGTACAGGATCAGTAATGTAATGTATGTACACAGTGACCTCACCAGCAGAATAGTGAGTACAGCTCTGGAGAGAAGGTGTGTTCTGCTGAGCTCCAGAGTTTCCCAGAGAAGCAGTGATTTTCTTCCACCCCTCCCCAGGTGTGTGGCAGACACCTGGGTAGGTTTTCCTGCTATGGAGCCCCGGGAAGCTGGGGCTTCATCTTGCACCCCCCCCCCCCCCCCCCCCCCCCCGTTCTCGGCTGGCGGGGTGTGCAAAGGAAAATGCAACAGCCAGTAGTCAGGATGGGGTGAGGAGATCCACCAGGGTCCACAGCCATGTGGGGCCCCCTCCCCGACCTCAGCTGGGAGCTGCAAAGCTTCCAGCAGAAGCTCATCCAGGCAGCGGAGTGGAAAGTCTGCATCATAGTTACATAGTTACAAAGTTACATAGTTAGTATGGTTGAAAAAAGACATACGTCCATCAAGTCCAACCAGGGGATTGAAGGGAAGGATGTAAGGGGATAAGGGAAAGGGATGTAGTTTTATAATTCTGCATAAGCTTTAATGTTATTTTGTTCCAGGAATGTATCTAACCCTGTTTTAAAGCTGTTAATTGTTCCTGCTGTGACCAGTTCCTGAGGTAGAC
The DNA here is from genome assembly GCF_029499605.1 of Hyla sarda. Classification (NCBI taxonomy): domain Eukaryota; kingdom Metazoa; phylum Chordata; class Amphibia; order Anura; family Hylidae; genus Hyla; species Hyla sarda. The sequence continues at coordinate 106,042 of NW_026610849.1, read as the reverse complement.
CGTTCCATAAATTCACAGTCCTCACGGTAAAGAAGGCGTGCCGCCCCTTTAGACTAAACCTTTTCTTTTCCAGACGGAGGGAGTGCCCCCTCGTCCTTTGGGGGGGTTTAACCTGGAACAGTTTTTCTCCATATTTTTTGTATGGGCCATTAATATACTTATATACGTTTATCATATCCCCATATCCAGCCTGTTTCCTCAGAACCCCAGCAATGGGGGGTAAAGGGGCCCAAAGAATCCCTGGCCAGCTTTGGGTCCAAAATCCAGGCCAAGATGGCTCAGTATGAACAGCTCGGAAAACAACTAAGAGGCCTCAGAGAGGAGCTGAAGTTTGCAAGACTGTTGAGACCCAATTAGCTCCGAGCAGGCTATAACTACCCCTCCCCCTTACTACAATAATTAATTAAATAATAACTGACACAACAACAATTCAACTTTTCCGTGGGTGGGGATCGGCCACAGCTTTATTTATAAAATTACTTATATAAATAACAATTTAACTGTAACAAAGACACCGATTGGCTTCTTGCCAACCCGAGAGGTGCTGCCACACTATCCTGTGTGGAGGTCTACCCCGGGTTGACCCCGCTTTCACCGTCTTCTTACCGCCAAGCTGTGACTTACAATAAACAGAGATACAAAAAGGGAGGGAGGGAGGGCAAAACTCCGGGTCCTGGGCAGATTGAGGGGGGAAGGGAGGCACCACAGCTATAAATACCCAGGGGAGGGCCTTTGAAAGCCCGGGAAACTATTAGACCCCTGATTGGTGCACTCCTTCCCCCCCACCCATGGGACATACCACTATAGTTAGCAACAAGTTTTTACAGGCGGGGGAGGGGGCTAAAAAACATTGCCTGTATATTTCTTAACCCCTTAACTGCTCACCAGTCAGGGGGCAAGCTAGTTATGCACAGCTTGCCCCTCCAGACTGTTGAGACCCAATTAGCTCCGAGCTGGCTATAACTACCCCTCCCCCTTACTACAATAATTAATTAAATAATAACTGACACAACAACAATTCAACTTTTCCGTGGGTGGGGATCGGCCACAGCTTTATTTATAAAATTACTTATATAAATAACAATTTAACTGTAACAAAGACACCGATTGGCTTCTTGCCAACCCAAGAGGTGCTGCCACACTGTCCTGTGTGGAGGTCTACCCCGGGTTGACCCCGCTTTCACCGTCTTCACCGTCCACCCAAGAGATACTGGATAGCCAACACCTGGGGCCAACTCAGCCCCCCGAACACACCCAACACATTTCCTCTCCAGGAAAGTCGCCCAACACATTTCCTCTCCAGGAAATTCTCCCAACACATAACCTCTCCAGGAAATCCGAGGTACCTGCCGCCAGGTCCTATGTTTTTGCATTTTATTTTATTTTTTGTAATTTTTATTTTTTTTGTATTCACTAACTCTTGTGTGAACTCATTTCTCAGACTCGCCCATACACCGAAGAGTGCCGCAGCACTCGCACCACCTTGCGGAAAGCCGCTCGCAAAACAAAAACACATGTGGGAAACATCAAACTGGGCGAAAATAGCAACGCAACAAGCAGATCGCCCGCGCCCCACGCGCTGCGCTACCCTCTCCGGAAACTGAGCCCTCTCCGCCGACACCGACACAAAAAGAGAGCGAATCCCAAACTCACAACACCCCCTCCTACAAAGAGAAGCCAAAACCCAAAACAGACAATCGAGGGCGGGGAGCATAAAAGAAAAAGAGGTGGGGGGGGAGGCCCCCACCGCAGTCTAATCAACAATAGGACGACAACAGGAAAAAACAGTCATTCGTGGACCCTCATGCAGCACAAGCTGTGTGTCCCAGATCGCCTAAGCAATCTCGGACCGACGGACCTGAAAACGCACAAAATAGGCACCCAAAAAACACATCAGACACCCAAGTGTCATGGAAGGAGACGAGGAGAAAGAAAGTGCCCCATCCACCTAGCCCCGAAAAAAGCCAGCGCAAAACCTCGGATCAGAAAAAACGACGCAAAAGCGACAACCAAAAATCCGACCCACAGCCGCCACCAAGCGACCCAAAAACTGATAGGAAAAAATGGTCGCCGACAGCAAGGCCACCCGCTCACGGGCCCAGCCCCTAGGTATACACCAACATCCCACCAACCGCAAAGCAGAAAAGAAAAATCACCCCCCGTCATGCGGCAACCTCACCCCACTGGATCGCAGCACAGTGGGAAAGCACCCTTTTTTTTTTTTTTTTTTTTGCACTGAGTAGTAGGTGATTCACATGAACAGGTGAAGATACCCAGCGTCACATACTAAGAATGTTAATTGGATACATGCAGAATACAGCCCAAATCTCGAACGTCCTTGGATAGGAGACACAGCAGTTAACTTATTTTATCACAGCCTATCAAAACGAAATAGGAAGTCAAACAGCAGAACCTTGTAGGTACAAAAAACAAAACCCCTATCCACAGACACACTTGGAACCTTCGGGACCCTCCTTGACTGTAGACATCCCGGCCTCCACACCAACCCCAACTACTCGCAAGCGCCTCACCGTGAGTGCGACCAAGTCGCAGGAGCCACTAAAGCGGACCAAGAAATACACCAATCTCCACGATGACCCACAGGCCGAAAATTTAACCACAACTGTATCACTCAGTCCTACCCCGGGACCCGAACCCGAGGTGGTCTCCCATTCCACAGCCACATGAGCAAACCTTCCGACTCCACCCGAGGGAGCAACCTCCGGAACCACTGCCAGAGAACGGGACAAAGCGTCAACACCCAATACCGACCCCAGGGAGTACAGCCGCAAAATAAACCTTATCTCCAAACAGCGAAGCACTAGGTGCAACAAGCCGAGCGCAGGAAGAAAGCCGAAAGAAAGAAATAATAACAGTGACAACGCCCCAAATGTCAGACCGACAAAACGCCCCCGATCACTCAAATCACACCCAAAAAAGAAAAGCATCACCAAATTATAGCGCAATCAAGCACAGGGGCCACGCCAACCCACACAGTACCGTTACAATCCTAGAACATGAACTGCTGAAGCAAGCACCCAAAGTCCCACAACCAACACCAAAGGAAAAAGCACAAACAAAAAACCCAAGCATGGCAGAAACCCACTGACTACCAAGACACCCAGTAGTAAACCACCCTGCAGCACCACTGGAAAACCAAAACACCACACCAACAACCAACCAAACCAGCCACACCCGGGAACAGAGCGAGCTCTCCGTGAGCTGCAACGGGGGACTGAAAGCAGGCCTGTCCACTGCATCACGCCTGAAAAAAACCCAACCAACCGGAACGTCAGCCCTTAGTGCACCAGGGGCACATATGCGGGGGCACAGATACCACACACCCTCGGCGGCCAGAGACAACCTGCAGGAAAAAACTCCGCCCTGAACCACATTCCACGTGGAACATTCAGTAAACCAGCAAGGACCGGAACCGGGGCACATAGCGAGCCCTGAAGAAACCAAAACAGAGAAAACGCAATTACTCCCTGACCATAGGAAAGCAGCAAACCAAGGCCAACAAGGCATGCGGAAGACATGCTAATCTCCTCAAAATCGTTCCAATTTTAACATACATGCTGCCGAAGCGAGCACAAAATATGGACGCTTCACAAATTTGCATGTCAGCCTTGCAGCAACAAACCACACCCCAACAAGTGTAGAGCACAGGAGAATCGCCCTCCGGAATACCACCACGAACAGAAGAAACCACACAGGCAAGACAAACGGAGACACAAGCAAAACCTACCCCCAGAGACTCAAGCGAAACCTACCCTCCGCCACATCAGCCAAAGCACCCAGCACGACATACAGGAGTCCCATGCCTACATGAGATTGGGCGAAACAGGAAAAAACAGCAGACAAATATACTAGGACAATGGAGCAGCGGAGAGAGACTACAACTTAAGATGGAGAGATAAACCAAACAAAGGGGGAGAAAACCCAAAGAAACAAAACCGTGACTGGGTGGCAGCCACCGATTCAGGAAAAGGAACATGCCTACGGGAGCTAAGTCAGCAAAACCCCGGCCACCTAGAGCGTAAGGCCAAAAGACCACACACCCAAGCGCGCACCGCAGAAAATGATACCCTACCAAAGCACCCCGTCAAGAAGAGACGTACCCAACTCACAACCAGAGACCAACACAGATATACACCCATATCCGAGACCCAAACTCAACAAACACACGGGAACAAAAGGACGAACACTACACAGACGTAGCAATAAGCACACAAACCAGGGAAGGGGCAAAGCCCCACATCAGAAGACTCACCAATTCCAGAAAATGGAGAAGCACAACAGAGGGAGGAACCACTTCACCACCGCCGCAGGCGTGGGACAAGGCACGCTGGAGACCGCCGGGTCGCGGGCACTCGGCCGCCGCACGGAACGGCGCCGGAAACCACGCCGGGAAAACAGCAGTAGAGGACTCCGAGGGAGAACCCTGCGGGAAGAACCGAAACACCTACTCCCCGCAGGTGAACAGAAGGCCCAAAAAACACCGCCTGTGCCGCCCCCCAGGACCAGAGCGAGAGCGGCGACAAATACGTCTATGCCCCCATCCGGCCCCAGAGGGGGGAAGAGCAACACGAAATCAGGGGAGCACTCCCTACCCCTCCACGGGGGGCATTGGAGAGGCAGGAGGAAGGAGGACAGCAGTGGCAGCAGTGGGGGAAGGGGGGGGGTTGGGAACTCGGGGCAGAGAGGTGATGGGGAGGCGTGGGGGGGCGCAATGGATGCAAGAACCATGGGGAGCACTGGAAGAGCACGAGGAAAAAGGGGGAGGGGCAGCAGCAGCAGTGGGCAGGGGGGGAGTGCTAGTGTGGTGGGGGTAAGGAGCCGGGCAATGGAGTGGGGACGGTATGAGTGCTCATATAGTTGGCGTTGTGATCTGAAGCTGTCCGCAGTACCATTGTCGTTTCGATCAGAGTTTGAGATCGCTGTTTTTCATATTTACGGTATAAAAAGGGGTCAAAAATACGCTATTTTGGACTGTGAAATTTATTTATTCAAGTAATATTACTTATTTATGTATTTTATTCATTAATTAATAAATTTGTAATGTTTTTTTTTTTTTTTTTTTTTTTATATTATACACGTACGCCATAGACGGAGCGCCTTAAATGACTATATTTATTAATTAATTTATTTATTTTTTTATACTACGGACATGTAGGCACGTGGCGATACCACACGTGTATGTTGTTGTAATATACAGTATTTTATGTATTATTATTTTATTTATAGATTTTAATTTTTTATCATTACTATTATGGTATTTTTCTTTTCTTTTCTTTTTCTTTTTTTTTTTTATTATTAATTTTTATTTTTTATTTTATTTTATGATGTGGAAAAGGGGGGTGATCAAACGTGTAAAATTGCAAGGGTTAAAAGATCTTTATTAACTTAACTATTCAAATACTTCAACAGTTTTTTTTTTTTTTTTGCAATGCTATAGCTCCCCTAGGAGCTATAACACTGCACACACTGAACCTGACACCGATCACTTGCCATGTAGTAACATGGCAATGATCGGTGTTATCAATGATTGATTGCTCAAGCCTGAATTTCAGGCTTGGAGCAATCAATTGAGGAGCGGACGCGCAGGAGGCAGGTGAGTGACCCTCCTGCTGCGTCCCAGCTGATCGGGACATCGCGATTTTATCGCGATGGTCCCAATCAGCCCGCTGAGCAGCCGGGATGCGTTCAATTACATTTTCAGACGCGGCGATGACTTTGATCGCCGCGTCTGAAAAGGTGATGCCGGACATCTGCCAGATCGGCGATGTCCGGCATTATCAGGGGTCCTGGTCGCTAATAGCAACTGGGACCCAACAGCTATAATGCGCGCTCACTATGTGAGCGCGGATTATAGCTGGGGACGCGCAAATGGACGTTAATAAACGTCCATTTGCGCAAACGTTAAAGGGGGTTAAAACAGCAGCAGCCACCCAGGGGCCGCCACCTCCAGAGCGGAGGGGACAAACAGGCGGGAGGGGGGGTTATGGTAAGGACCGCAACAGGGGGGGGGAGGCAGACGAAGGGGACCGCAACAGGGGGGAAAAAAGAGACGGACGGGGCAAGTAGGTAATCAGAGCCTGCTCCAGGAGCACCCAGGAGAGAGGGATCAAAGTACAGGCAGGGGAGAGGGCAAAAGAACGGGACAGGGCTCAAAGGGATTACAGTGGGAAAGGAGGGCAGGACTGATAAGAGGTCCGCCAGCCTCCTGAACCCGCCAAGGGTGCAACAGGAGGGGAGGCCAGCTCAGCCACAAGGGAGCATGCCAGCCCTCACCCATCTGCTCCATCCAGGCCACAAATAAGGGGCAGACACATACCAGCCAGCAGTCAAAACTCCGGGTCCTGGGCAGATTGAGGGGGAAAGGGAGGCACCACAGCTATAAATACCCAGGGGAGGGCCCCTGAAAGCCCGGGAAACTATTAGACCCCTGATTGGTGCACTCCTTCCCCCCCACCCATGGGACATACCACTATAGTTAGCAACAAGTTTTTACAGGCGGGGGAGGGGGCTAAAAAACATTGCCTGTATATTTCTTAACCCCTTAACTGCTCACCAGTCAGGGGGCAAGCTAGTTATGCACAGCTTGCCCCTCCAGCTACCAAGCAAACAATGCAGCAAAGACCAAGAGGGCAGCATTTTCCACCAAGGTGAGAGCTCTGAAGAAACAGGTGGATGAGATTGTTAGGCTGAGATCGGACATTGTGGAGGGAGGTGGTATACTCAGCGAGAGACTTGTGAACAAGGATCGTTTCTCCAGCATGAAGGTCTCAGGACAAGTGAGTAACCAAGATGACTGCCAGAGTGAGGAGGAAGAGATGGAGGGAGGTGAGGAGGGGGATTAGAGTGAGGGGGATATGGATACTGGACCTGTGTGTACCACCACTACTGTTACCCCAGACCCCCCACTTACCCTCAGTGAGGACTATGTAAACCCGGCTCAGGTGGCCTTACCTCCCTCCAGTGAGGAGGATGATGATGATGATGACGGCAGTGACTGCAGTGATGGAAGCGGCTTGGCAGATGGGGGTCTCCTGCGGGCAATTGTTATGCAGGAGTCCCCCACCCGTCTGGAAAACTTTTCCTTCGGGGATGATTTGGGCCCAGAGGAGAAGGGAAAGAAGAAGAAGAAAGGAAAGGGCAAGAAGAGGAAGAAGACACAAGGAGTTAAGTTTGTCTTTTCTCCCTTCCAGCAGTCTGGGTCGGCTGAAAAGGGTGCTGGGTCCCCCAATCTGCCAGACCCCGTTTCTGTAGTGGAGCGGGGCCAGCATGGGGGATACAGTAGCGCACCCAAAATGGCCGCGGGTGCTATAGAAAAAAAAGGGCACCCTCCTGTGAGGGGGGAGGGTGTCCAGGCACCGGAAAATGGCGGCAGATTCACCCGTTCGGGGGGCGGTCCCCTGGTTGAAGTGGGCGGTACAGGTCCTGGCACCGCAGGGCACTCTCCTGTGAGGGGGGGGGGGGGGGAGTGTCCGGGCGCTGGACCTTGTTGGTTCAGGGGGCGGTCCCCTAGGTGGCGTGGTTGATACTGGTTCTGGCGCCAGGGGGCACTCCGCTATAAAGTGGGAGGTTCCCTGCACATCAGCTGTAGCGGGAGTTAGTCCGGAGGGACAGTCTTTTTGTGAGGGGGAGTGGCCACCCATTTCAGAGGCGGAGCCTGTGTCTGCACCCAAAGACACAGGAAGAAAGAACTATGCAGCACCAATCCTGAAACCGGCAACCCTTAAACATGAAGCAAAAGACCCAGCCAGCCCAGTCTGTAACACTCCAAGGGAGAGTGAACGCAAGAGTGAAAGTGAAAGGAAAAATGTGAATAAAAATGGTAATGTGCAGAATGTGAGTTATAGTGGTGTGCATGGGAGGAGTTGTGGTAGCAGTGTTGATGAGGGGGGTGCAAGTAGTGTGCAAGAGAGGGGTGCAAGTAGTGTGCAAGAGAGGGGTGCAAGAGGAGTGCAAGAGAGGGGTGCAAGTGTAGTCCAAGAGAGGGGTGCTAGTGAAATACAGGTGAGGAGTGGTAGTGGAATGACAGAGAGAGGTGTTATGGCTGTTAAGAATAAGGGTCCAGGTTTGGCCTCTGGGTCAGTTCCTGGTTCGACTGCCCCCCCGGTAGTGGCTGCTTCTCAGAGAAGCTATGCCAGCGTCACTGCCGGGGGATCAGGGGGATCCCCATCTCCGTCTGGCTCTGGGGGTCACTTGCAACAGCGCCTCCTGGAGGCTCTACGTAGGGGAGACAGGTCAATCCATGTAGAGGGGAGGGGTGAGGTTGACCTGTCTTTTTGGATAGAAAGACATGGCTTAGGCGCCTTCCGAGAACAAAACGGGGAGGTGGTCTGGTCCCTCCCGACATCCGGCCAGGAAAGTGGCCGTAGGAATGTGGTCCGTTTAGTGTGGAGGGGCGAAGATGCGCGTCCGCCTCGGGGTAAGGTGGTTGAGCTCCTCCTCCGGATGGAATTCAGGGCAAGTGACATCTTTGCCCTGATCCACCCCTATGGTACTTCCGAGTTTGACATCAGCTTTGTTCGGCCAGAGGGTCTGGAACTTTTCTGGTCGAATTATGAGGTGGTGAAAAGCGAGCCCGGCTGGCGGGATTTCGCCGTAAAGGCGATATCCCGTCAGAATCTGGCCAAGAAAGTGACCGTTTTGACACGTAACGAGTCACTATCTTGCTATGACATTATGACCTGGCTTAGCCGATATGGGGATGTGACGGACATGCCAAAAAAGAACTATGACGAACATGGGATCTGGTCTGGGGCCTGGACGTTTTCCGTCAAACTGAAGCGTTCGGGGAGCACTGTTGCCCACATCCCATCAGCTGCTTTTCTTGGGAGAGACAGAATCCAAGTTTTCTACCAGGGGCAGCCCAAGGTCTGTCACAGGTGTGGCAGCCCCACTCACTTTAGCGCAGCCTGTACCGTGCAGGTCTGTGCACTGTGCGGTGGGGTAGGTCATCTTGCCGCATCCTGTAGGCAGATCAGGTGTCATCTGTGTGGTGTCTTAGGACACCCTTTCAGCCGTTGTCCTAGCGCCTTTGCCCGTGCGACGGTCACCTTGGCTGGGGAGAGCAGTAACGTTGCCTCAGCTGGGGAGGGCACGGGTGCGGGTGAAGGTGCAACAGGGTCAGTGAAGAGGAAAAGTCCCGCCAGGCTGAGGCGGGAGGCTAATCGGAGAAGGAGCAGGGAACTGGAGAGTTCCCATGTGGCAGGGGTAGCTTCTGGCCCTGCTCCTGAGGTTAGTCCTGAAACTGCTGAGACCCTGGGGGAGAATGTGCTGGAAGAGGAAATGGGGAGAATCTGTAAAGAAGAGGGCAGCAAGGCCGATCTTTCCGATTCCTCCCACTGTGAAAGTGTGGATGAGGAGGGTGAAGAGAGGCCAAAAAAGAAGGGCAGTAAAGGGAGAAAGAAGAGGTCGGAGCCCTCTAGTCCCCGTGCTGCGGACCAGGTCCCAAGCGGAAGCTTACCTGCCCCCCCTCTGATTGATCTGTCTAACCGGTACTCTGTCCTTGAAGACATCTCCTCCCCCTCCTTGAAGGGGGGGGGTCAGGGATGGGGTGCCTGAAGTGGGGGAGCCTCCAGGGGGAACTGGGCCCTGTCCTGATGGGGCAATTTCCGCAGGGGATGGGGCCAAATCGGAGCCAGGCGGAGATGGGGATTATAAAATGGACCAGTCAGAATCAAAAAAACGGTCCAAAGACAAGGAAGCCTCCTCATCTGGGGATGAGGGGGTAAAGAAGAAACAAAAATGAGGGGGTTAGGGCCGTCTATCTCAATCACCCATGATGGCGGCACTCACCCCATTGACACTGGCATCTATTAACTGTGCCAGTATAAAGTCTGATACGGCTAGATTCGCAGCCTTTGATTTTCTCGGCCGTGTTGAAGCCGATATTTTGTATCTGCAGGAGACCAGGTTGTCAGATCTTGCCTCTCTGGTAAAAGCCAGGAGAGAGTGGAGGCGTGGCCCCTCCCACTGGTCTCTTGCGGCTGAGCCGTATAGTGGGGTGGCGGTCCTTTTTACCGCTCCTGTTGAATGCAGACGGGTTATTGAGTTAGAAATGGGGAGGTGCCTGATCTTAGATGTCCTCATGAAGGGGCAAGAGCTCCGGCTTATTAACATCTACGCCCCACAAACCAAGTGGGGCCGCAAAGATCTCTTTATGAGGATTAAGCCCTTTCTTTTTACAAGCCGACAGGTGATCTTTGGAGGGGATTTCAATACTGTCAAAAGGTCCCAAGATAGGAGAGGCTCCAATGATCGGTTGGCTTATGATAGCATAGCTCTCAATAGCATAGTTAGGGTAGCTCGCCTAGAGGACGCCCACATCCGGAGCCCCTCAGGCCACGCGGGTTTCACCTATCATCGAGGTAGCTGCAGGTCTAGAATAGACAGGTTTTATTTGAAGGAGGAAGCTGTCTCTTCTGCAGTGTCCGTGGTTGAGGTGGAGTTCTCCGATCACTGTATGATTTTGTTTTCCCTGAATGTTTCAGAGACCCCTCGGATGGGTAAAGGTTATTGGAAGCTGAATTCGTCCCTCCTGGAGGAAGCAGAGGTAAGACAGTCCTTTGAGGATTTTCTTCAGAGTCAGGTACCTTTACTGGGCCTATGTAGTAGTAAGTCAGAGTGGTGGGAGATATTCAAGAAGCGGGTTGCGGGGTTCTTCCGCCAGCTCTCGAGCCTCAGGTCCCTGAATAGGTATCGCCTGTATCAGGGACTGAGGAGGAAACTCGAGCTTCTCGTCTCGACTGGAGGTAGCCGGGAGGATATCTCCAGAGTGAAGTCCTTGCTGATGAGGTGTCAGTACGATAGGCACGCATCTTTGGTTTTTGAGAGGGATTTCGGGAAGTACCGCTCGCCCGACCCTTACAGAAACTGTAAGATGTCAGTGAGTAGTAAAGTCATTTCAGGACTGATTGATAGTACAGGATCTCTGAATCGGTCCAGATCAGGGATCTTGGAGGTCGTCAGATCCTTCTACTCGCATCTCTTGGGAAGGAAGGATCTAGATCGAGACGGGATGTCGGCTTTCCTGGCTGAAACCATTCCTGAGCCAGGGGTAGACCCCTCTCTTGATGTTTTGGCAAAAAAAATCAGGGAAGAGGAAGTGAGACTGGCGATTGAGGGGCTTGCCCCCAAAAAGTCACCAGGTCCGGATGGCTTAACATCCGAGTGGTACAAGACCTTTAAGGAGTCTTTAGCTCCCCTCTTGACTGAGGTATTCAATGAGTGTCTCTCCTCGGGCACTCTGCCGAAGTCAATGAGGAGGTCAGCCCTGATTCTTCTCTCAAAGGGTAAAGATCCCAGCCATATTGAGAATTGGGGGCCCATAGCTCTTCTCAATACGGACAGGAAGCTTCTGGCAGAGATACTGTTTAATCGGCTGGTGAAGTTTGCACCCCGGCTCCTTTCGGGGGCCCAGCACTGCTCTGTTCCAGGCCAAAGCACCTTAAGTGCTGTTCTCGGTGTCCGGGAGGCAGTGGAGCGGAGTAGTGCAGGTCTCTGGAAGGGGTACTTGCTGTCCCTGGATCAGGCCAAAGCATTTGATCGGGTGAACCACGAGTACCTCTGGTCCGTCCTCCTGAGATATGGCTTACCGTGTGCTTTTATTAATTGGCTTAAGACCTTATATGCAGGGGCAGAGAGTTTCCCGCTGGTGAACGGGTGGTCTGGCCGCTCTTTTGAGGTGGGGTCCGGAGTCCGTCAGGGTTGTCCTTTGAGCCCGCTTTTATACGTGTTCGCAATTGATCCCTACGTCCGGAGGGTAGATTGTGGGCCGTTGGCGGGAGTCGGGATGAGTCTGGCGGAACTGGATGTCGCCCAGAGAGTGGTGGCGTACGCTGATGATGTCACCATTTTCGTGTCCTCGAGAGAGGAGGTCGATGTGGTGATGCCGGAGGTGGAACGCTACTCGGAGGCATCCGGGTCTAAGATCAACCGGGATAAGTGTGAAAGTCTCTGGCTGGGAGGGGGAGATCCCACTTTTGATCTCCCGGACACCCTCCCAGGGCCCCAAGACTCAGCAAAAATTCAGGGCATCACATTCGGCCAGGATGATTATCCCACCAAAAACTGGGATGGTAAGCTACAGGATGCCACTCATAGGGTGGATCAGTGGAAGGGTTGGTCTATGACCCTCAGGGAAAGGGTACACCTGATCAAATCGTATCCTGCTCCCCTTGTTTATCTATCTTGGCAGTGTATGTATCTTGCCAGATGCCTACTACACTAGGATCTACAGCCTGTTTTTCCAACTGTTATGGGGGAACAGGATGAACCTAGTCAAGAGAGAGGTTCCGTACCGCACAAGGAGACTAGGGGGTTTATCTATGGTAAACCCTGTGGTGTTCTTAACAAACACCTTCTTGAAAGCTAACATTTCAAACCTCTGGTCAGAGAGGGCTCCTCCGTGGGTACTCTCCTGCAGGGAATGGTTTCGGCCTTTCTTCCAGGAATGGGAGACAGGAGGGCAAGTGAAGGACCTCCGTACGCCCCATGGGCATCTTCCGGCTTACGCTACCCCGACTCTGAAGGCGATACGTCGGTGGGGTCTGGGAGTGTGGGAGATCAGGACCCAGTCAAGGCAGTTCCTTGACAAACGGGTTCTGTTGACCCACTTCCAGAAGCCTCTGGCGCTCAGGGACTGCACAGGTCGGGATCTGAGGGTGGGGTTGTATCTCTTAAATATGAAAAGGATCCCCCAGAAGTTTTGGGACTTGGCCTGGCGCTGCTTTCAGGGGAAGCTATATGTGAGGGACAATTTGAAGTGCAGGAGATCTGATGACCGGGGATGTCCCCGAGAAGAGTGCGGGGACATGCTGGAAAGCATGGACCATTTCCTGCTTCATTGTCCCTTTAATATAAGGGTCTACAACCGGGTGGGCGCTTCCATCGGCTGGAGTCAACTAGGGTCAGTTTATCTTTAGGGATAATGGTAGGGTGAGAGGTAGGGTGCAGTTAGGGAAAGAATATACATTTTGTATGTATCAGGATTGCCTTCCTTCTTCCTGGTGGTGGGCTAATGCATGTGCACCCTAGCTTTTTGTTTTGTTTTCAGATGCTATGGTTATGAAGGGCTTACAGGCACCGAACTTGGGCCTAAAGTGGGTTGTATTGTTTGCTTATGTATGTTAAAGCTGGTAATGGTTAAGTTGGTTGGGAGGAGTTCTAGGTTGGGAGGGTATATTTGTGGGTGGTGGTGGTCTTTTCTTTTGGTGGACCTGGCATGGGTCAGTTGTGGACTGGACATTGAGGACTATGAACTGTATGGAAAAAACTCTGACCCATGTACAGGAGGGCGGGTGGTGTGGGTGAAGGGTCAGTTTACTGTAGAATGTTCTTTTATATTTGTAGGTGTGTTTTATGTTTATTTACAGGTGTATATAGTTTGTGTATAGTATTGTACATAGTAGTGTATATAGTTAGTTATGTATATAGTATGTATAATGTTATGTTATAAAAAAAAATTTTTTTTTTTTTTAAGTATATAGTATTTATAGTAGAGATAGACATGGCAGTCGAACCAGTTTTGTTTTTGTAGTAATGTTTCTTTAGTATCCCGTTGTGGATTTATTTTCTTTGGTTTATATATGTAGTATGTAGTAAAGATGTGTGTAAGCATGTGTGTATTGTGTTTTCTGTGATATTTTCCCGAGTTTGGGTATTTTGAGTTGAATTTAATTTATTTATTTATTTATTTTTGGTTTCTTGGTTAAATGTAGTTAATATATGGATATATATGTGTGCATGTGTGAGTGTGGTATAGTGTTGTTATTATTATTATAATTATTATTATTATTTAAAAAAAAAAACATGGTGTGCAGTGTGAGTGCTTGTTGTGTTTTCTATTTGTAATGTATGATTTTTCCCGAGTTTGGGTGTTTTGAGTTAAAGCGAAATAGTGCTATATTTATGTTTCTTATGAGTGTGTTGTTTGGCTATGAAAGGTGTAGTTATAATATTTCTAGTTCTAGTAGGAAAGCTGGGCTAGCCGGTTAGGCAGGATTTTTGTTCTTTTATTTAAATGTAAAGTTTGGGTTTATGTTATTTCATGTTGTTGTTTTCCGTTATGGCAAAGTTGTGCTGGTTTATGTTTTGTTATGATTTGTATTTTTCTAATAAAAGATTTACAGGATATAACTCAGGATCAGTACAGGATAAGTAATGTATGTACACAGTGACCTCACCAGCAGAATAGTGAGTACAGCTCTTTAGAATAATACAGGATATAACTCAGGATCAGTACAGGATAAGTAATGTAATATATGTACATAGTGACCTCACCAGCAGAATAGTGAGTACAGCTCTTTAGAATAATACAGGATATAACTCAGGATCAGTACAGGATACGTACGGGGGAGGGGATTATCAGATTATGCAAGTGAGGGGAGGATACCCCCGGCGGTGGGTCCCTTGCTGCGGCCTTGATCCTGGAAGCGGCCGTGTGGGGACTGAGAGGAGCGGGAGACTCTCTATGCTCCGCTCTTCTCTATGATGCCGCCCGTGACGTTGCACCACACGTCACGTCACGTGACCATCTCCCAGACAGCCATTGCGGTACTGGCTGCCTGGGAATGAGTGACGGCGGCGGCGAACATAAAAAGGTAGCGTGCGGCGCAAACCCGCCCCCCCGCCCACTCCTACTAACATTTTGGCCGGGCCCCTGACGCCTGGCCCGCCAGCCTTTATCAGCTTTATGGGGCAAAAGGGGAGAGCTGCTTTTGGGCCCCCAGGAATTACAGGGCCCGGTGCAGCTGCCCCTTTTGCTCCACACCCGGCACACCCTGTGCGCACGCCTATGAGTGTACATGGGTGACAGAGGGGTGTAGAGGAGTGTACATGAGTGACAGAGGGGTGTAGAGGAGTGTACATGGGTGACAGAGGGGTATAGAGGAGTGTACATGGGTGACAGATGGGTGTACATGGGTGACAGAGGGTTGTAGAGAAGTGTAAATGGGTGACAGGGGTGTAGAGAGGTGTACAAGGGTGATAGATGGGTGTAGAAGAGTGAACATGGGTGACGGGGGCATAGGGGTGACAGAGGGGTGGACAGGGGGTGGACATGGGTGACAGGAGGGTGGAGAGGGGAGACAGGGGGTCAGAGGGGTGGACAAGGGGGTAATAGAGGGACAGGAGTGACAGAGGGGTGGACTGGGGTAACAAAGGGACAGATGGGTGAACAGGAGGGTGGACATGGGTGACAGAGTGGGGGTGGACATGGGTGACAGGGGGTGGACATGGGTGACGGGGAGGATTACATGGGTGACGGGGAGGATTACATGGGTGACGGGGGAGGGATTACATGGGTGACGGGGGAGGGATTACATGGGTGACGGGGGAGGGATTACATGGGTGACAGGGAGGGTGGACATGGGTGACAGGGAGGGTGGACATGGGTGACAGGGAGGGTGGACATGGGTGACAGGGAGGGTGGACATGGGTGACAGGGGCGTTGGACATGGGTGACAGGGAGGGATTACATGGGTGACAGGGAGGGATTACATGGGTGACAGGGAGGGATTACATGGGTGACAGGGAGGGATTACATGGGTGACAGGGAGGGATTACATGGGTGACAGGGAGGGATTACATGGGTGACTGAGGGGTGGACATGGGTGACAGGGGGGGTGGACATGGGTGACAGAGGGGTGTACATGGGTGACAGGTGTGTAGAGGAGTGTACATGGGTGGCAGAGGGGTACAGAGGAGTGTACATGGGTGACAGATGGGTGTACATGGGTGACAGAGGGTTGTAGAGAAGTGTAAATGGGTGTCAGAGGGGTGTAGAGAGGTGTACAAGGGTGATAGATGGGTGTAGAAGAGTGAACATGGGTGACGGGGGCATAGGGGTGACAGAGGGGTGGACAGGGGGTGGACATGGGTGACAGGAGGGTGGAGAGGGGAGACAGGGGGTCAGAGGGGTGGACAAGGGGGTAAAAGAGGGACAGGAGTGACAGAGAAGGGTGGACTGGGGTAACAAAGGGACAGATGGGTGAACAGGAGGGTGGACATGGGTGACAGAGTGGGGGTGGACATGGGTGACAGGGGGTGGACATGGGTGACGGGGGGGATTACATGGGTGACGGGGGAGGGATTACATGGGTGACGGGGGAGGGATTACATGGGTGACAGGGAGGGTGGACATGGGTGACAGGGAGGGTGGACATGGGTGACAGGGAGGGTGGACATGGGTGACAGGGAGGGTGGACATGGGTGACAGGGAGGGTGGACATGGGTGACAGGGAGGAAGGACATGGGTGATAGGGGGGGTGGACATGGGTGACAGGGGGGGTGGATATGGGTGACAGGGGGGGTGGACATGGGTGACAGGGGGGTGGACATGGGTGACAGGGAGGGATAACATGGGTGACGGGGAGGGATTATATGGGTGACAGGGAGGGATTACATGGGTGACAGGGAGGGATTACATGGGTGACTGAGGGGGTGGACATGGGTGACTGAGGGGGTGGACATGGGTGACAGGGAGGGATTACATGGGTGACAGGGAGGGATTACATGGGTGACGGGGGGGTGGACATGGGTGACTGGGGGGTGGACATGGGTGACTGGGGGGGTGGACATGGGTGACTGGGGGGGTGGACATGGGTGACTGGGGGGGTGGATATGGGTGACAGGGAGGGTGGACATGGGTGACAAGGAGGGTGGAAATGGGTGACAGGGAGGGTGGAAATGGGTGACAGGGGGGGTGGACATGGGTGACTGGGGGGGTGGACATGGGTGACTGGGGGGGTGGACATGGGTGACTTGGGGGGTGGACATGGGTGACTGGGGGGGTGCACATGGGTGACAGGGAGGGTGGACATGGATGACAGGGGGGGATTACATGGGTGACATGGAGGGATTACATGGGTGACAGGGAGGGATTACATGGGTGATAGAGATGGACAGGGAGGTAAACAAGGCAGATATGGCTGACAGGGGGGGGTGGACATGGGTGATAGAGATGGACAGGGAGGTAAACAAGGCAGACGTGGCTGACAGGGGGGGTGGACATGAGTGACGGGGTCGGGGGGGAGGGGTAGAGTGTGGACCTGGGTGACGGTGGGGGGATTTAGACAGGGTTGAGAAGGTGAACAGAGGGGTGGAAAGGGTACGGTACCTTAAGCAAGCCGGCCCGCACAGCTTGCAGTTCCACAGGAGGCACGGGAGTACGGCGCTGGTGCAGCTCGTTCCGCCCCAGGGCACCATATCCGGCTCACTGCGCCGCAAGGGAGAGGGGGACGGAGGGGGACACAGGAGATGGAGAGTGAAGGAGGGGGATGCGGGGGACACAGGGAACAGATGGGGAAGGAGGGGAACACGGGTCACGCGGCAGACGCAGGGGACGGAGGGGAACACAGGAAACGCAGGAGATAGAGGGGGACGCTGTGTGCGCAGTGCGCACGCAGACTTCCCTTCCCCCCTGCGCCGTCAGGCCGGGGCGGGACATTTAAAAAAAAATAATAGTAAAAAATAAAAAAAATCACGGCAAAATCCAGCGGCACCACGGGCAGTGCTGAACGGCACACACGTGTGCCGCGGCACCGCGGTTGGGAATCACTGCTATATACTGACCCCCATATATATGAATGTATACTATATACTGACCACATATATATGAATGTATACTATATACTGACCCCCGTATATATGAATGTATACTATATACTGACCCCCATATATGAATGTATATTATATACTGACCCCCATATATATGAATGTATACTATATACTGACCCCCATATATATGAATGTATATTATATACTGAAACCCCATATATATGAATGTATACTATATACTGACCCCCATATATATGAATGTATATTATATACTGACCACATATATATGAATGTATACTAAATACTGACCCCCGTATATATGAATGTATACTATATACTGACCCCCATATATGAATGTATATTATATACTGACCCCTATATATATGAATGTATACTATATACTGACCACATATATATGAATGTTTACTATATACTGACCCCATATATATGAATGTATACTATATACTAACCCCCATATATGAATGTATACTATATACTGACCCCCATATATATGAATGTATACTTTATACTGACCCCATATATATGAATGTATACTATATACTGACCCCCATATATATGAATGTATACTATATACTGACCCCCATATATATGAATGTTTACTATATACTGACCACACATATGAATGTATACTATATACTGACCCCCATATATATGAATGTATACTATATACTGACCCCCATATATATGAATGTATACTATATACTGACCCCCATATATGAATGTATACTATATACTGACCACACATATGAATGTATACTATATACTGACCCCCATATATATGAATGTATACCATATACTGACCCCCATATATATGAATGTATACTATATACTGACCCCCATATATGAATGTATACTATATACTGACCCCCATATATATGAATGTATACTATATACTTACCCCCATATATATGAATGTATACTATATATTGACCACATATATGAATGTTTACTATATACTTAGCAACCAATCAGATCGCTTCTTTCATTTTTGAATAGGCCTCTGAAAAATGAAAGAAGCAATTTGATTGGTTGCTATGGGCAACTCAGCAGCTTTTCCAGGAAAGTAAAGTTTAACCACAACACTGTAACACTGTCCACCCTGGGACTCGAACCAGTGACGGTTTCCCATCCCACTGTACTGCCGAGACGGTCCTGCTTATCTTACATGCAGTGAGATCCCCATAGACCACAATTAGCCTATTGGTTTTATTGGGCAAAAAATCACAGAGTTGATGCACTAGTCACAGTTCTCTATACCATTAATGAAGGGAGGGCTCAATATTCGCAAATTTGCGCATATGCGCACAAATTTTCACATATGCGCAAAAAAGCGAATATTCGTAATTATGAATATATAGTGCTATATTTGCAATATTTGCAAATTCGCGAATATGCTATATTCGCGATTAAAATTTGAATTGCGAATATTCGTGAGCAACACTAGTCGCTGCAAATACAGTGAAGGAGTTTAAACATGCATGGGATAGGCATAAGGCTATCCTTCATATAAGATAGGGCCAGGGACTATTGATAGGATTCAGATTATTGGGCAGACTAGATGGGCCAATTGGTTCTTATCTGCCGACACATTCTATGTTTCTATACTGTATGGATATCAGAAAAATGGTTCCAAGCTCTTATTTCTTTATTAAATTCACTACTTTGGGGCAGGAAAGCACGAGAATGAAATATGTTTCTTTAACGTTAGCTGAGCACGATGGGGGTTGGGCACTTTTTTTTTTTTTTTAGGTACTTTTTAGCACTAAAATTGCAGACTATTATGAGAAGGAGGGAAAATGTAGTCCTATTTTTTCTCTCTAAGGGTATGTTCACACTACGGAATTCCCGCGGAAATCCACGGGCGGAATTCCGCAAGCCGAATTCCACGGGCGGAACTCCGAGAGCCGAATTCCGCGGTGTGAACTTAACATTAATGTGAATGGGTTTCCGCGAGAGCCGTTCACACTGCGGAATTTCAGCGCCAATGAAATTGTTCCGCCCAAAGAAAGAACATGTTCATTCTTTGCACGGAAGTCCGCGAGCACTGCATAGCTGTCAATGGTGACGGCTCAGTGCCGCCCGGTCCTACCGCCACCGCCGGCTGCCAGTCTGAATCTTCGCTCACTGAATTCAGCGAGCGGAGATTCCATTCACACACTGTAGTGTGAACATACCCTAATGGGTCGTTATAAGGATATTTTTGAGATTTTGGAAGCTGGGATACTCACTACACCCATGCATATCTAGATAATTAAGTATGGGAGGAACTTAAAAAATGTTTAAAATCACATGGAGATTTGACTTTACTTCATTATGGTCGAATAAAGCACTTAAAGAATTCCTTAAAATTAAAGATTCACTCTTTTGGATGAAAAGGGGCTTATTTATGTAAATCAATTATACGCTTTAGGTCAAATAAAGTCGTTTGAAGAGATAGCCCATAAGTGTGTGGGGGGAAGACAATCAGAAACATTGTTTTTAACAAATAAGTAACACAGATCATAAACCAATAAAAGGAGAGATTGGAGATTTCAGGGATTCTATATATAAGAAAAGTTTAATTAGACTATTTCCTTATGCGAAGTTGCTGTCTCGGCATGCTGGGAGTTGTGGTTCTGCAGCGGTTGGGGGTTCACAGCTTGAAGACCACTGCTATAGAGGGTGCAAATGTATCTGAGCCCTGGAACTCAAATAATGTGAAATATGAGATGATCAAAATGGAGCCCCTGCACTAATTACTTGGGTTCTGAGGTCTGTAAGGTCCATAGTAAAAACATCAGGTTCTGTCTATAGCAGATACTAAATCATGGCAGCTCAAAGAAACAAGCAGTCATTCTGACATGTCACATGTGATGTCATAGACAGCTGGAGGCCTGACATCCCACTGACAGCCGCCCGAGCCTTCAGTCAGTTCCAGTGCGATTAGTGAGAATAGTGAGATTAGCGTCTTCTTCTTCTACTTGTCTGAAATGGAGCTAAAAGGACTGGGGTTCGTCCCCCTCCTGTTGGCGTTTTGGTGTGCGGCC
Organism: Hyla sarda; assembly: GCF_029499605.1. NCBI lineage: Eukaryota > Metazoa > Chordata > Amphibia > Anura > Hylidae > Hyla > Hyla sarda. The sequence continues at coordinate 85,424 of NW_026610849.1, read as the reverse complement.
TGGCTTGCCACCAGCTACATCATGACGGTCGTCCTCGGCCATGCAGCCTCGCCACTGATGAGCATCAGGTAAGATAAACAAGCACATGATTCTTATTTCATGGGTTGGGAGTGAGGAAATATCCATAATAACATTGGTTTCTTTTCCTTCACAGTGACGTGGGAAATGTCTTTCCCGAAAGCATATTATTCAGAATTGGATTCATAGGGACGTCCATTGGCACTTTGGTACTAACCTTTCTTATTTATAAGTATATGGTTATGCATACTGAAGAGTTCAGGGGTCATCAGGTCCTGATCCAGAGGATCCTGCTGGCCATTGTGTGGGCCTCCTGTTTTTCCACAGCTGTTATGCATGTATTGTCCCCCGAAGAATATCCCAGGATACACTTTGTCAGCACGATAATTTCCATTACATGTGAAGCCTTATACTACCTTGGGCAGTCCATCCAGATGTATAAATTACCAGGAGCAAAAAAAGTCATCCACCATAGTAGATGCACCTGCTGTGGCCTGACTTTTGTCTGTGTAGTTTTCTATTTTGGATATGAAACATTAAAGGAATTATTCCATAATGATGAAGACTGGGACGAGATCCGTGAAATCCCCATCATAATCATCGAGTGGGTGATGCTTCTACTGATCCTGATAAACATCGTGACCTATTATTCCACCATGCAGAGGTTATTGTTGACCGTCTCCAGAAACAGCTGCACACTCTCTCTTAGAGTAAAAATTGATGACTTCGGGGTGTAGACCACCACGGGGGCCATCAAGTGGACTTCTGGGAGAGATACTGCACAGGACACGGAAAACATCTAAAGAAGAATAACTGGGGGACTACATATGGTGCCAGTAATCATGACACAATAATATGAGCTGGTGATATTACCTATACAAAAAAAAATAAAAAAAATAATAAAAAAATATTGGTGTGTGAAGTGTAATACCTAGTTAGAAAAACAGAATCAAATTCATCATTATAACCCCCCTCTGCATTACCCTGTTTATTATTTTTCAAGCAAGCACTTTGTTCTAATTCGTCCACTCTCTGGCGTGCTCCTTGTATAAGGGGTTTGGGATACCCTTTTTGTTTAAAACGATCCTCCAGGTTCTCTAGTTGTTGTAGGTATTTTTGTGTGGAAGAACAATTCCTTCGGATTCTTTTCATTTGACCTAATGGAATGTTCTTCTTCCATTATTTAAGATGGCAACTGTTAAAGTCGAGGTATCTGTTTGCATCCACCTCCTTAAAATAGTTGGCAGTATGCGAACAGCCATCCTGAATATAGATATTTAAATCCAGGAACTCACATTTTTTGGGGGGACTGATGCAGCGCTGCCTTTGGATATCTCTGGCTCTGCCATAGCGCTTTTTTTGAGGGGGCGTGTCGGCTGCCCCTTCGTCTGGTGGTCAACACTAGTGTTGCTCGCAAATATTCGCAATGCGCGAATTCGCGAATATTCGCCAATATAGCACTATATATTCGAAATTACGAATATTGTTTTTTTTTTTTTCACAATACACATCACAGTGATCATCCCTCTGCTTCCAGCTTGTGTGGTGTAAAGAAGGCTCTAATACTACTGTGTGAGACTGGCGTATGAATTTTCGCATATGGGAAAATTTGCTTATGCACATTTTCATTTATGCAAATTTTCGCATATGCAAAAATATTACGCGAATATTACGAATATGCGAATTTAGCGAATATATGACGAATATTTGTCCATATATACGCGAAATATCGCGAATTCGAATATGGCCTATGCTGCTCAACACTAGTCAACACGCGCTATCTGGCCAGCGAGCCAGGGCCCCGTACAGGAGATCACGGGGCCCCCCAGCAGTCGGACACCCCACAATCTGAAATGTATCCCCTATCCTTGGGATAGGGGATGTTTTTCAACACTGCACTACTCCTTTAATGGCCTCCAAAATGAAGTTCCTCTGATGTATGGGCATCAAGGGATCTTCCACTAAAAAAGATCACACAGCTTCCACTCCTCTGTCATGTGGGATGTTACTATATAATGAAGCAATATCTAGCGTTGCCCACATATAGTCCTCTTCCCGTATGATATCTTTCAATAGGGTTAATAAACGCCCATTTATCTCTGAGGTATGCTGGTAAAGACACCGCACATTTCTGTAACTGATGGTCTATATATTCAGATAAACATCTGGCAACTATCGGACGACCAGGTGTTTTTTTTTCGGTCTTTATGTACATTAGGTAGAAAATAAAAATAAGGTACATTTGGTTTGGGGTTAAATATATATCATGTTTTTCCCTCTTAAAGGGGTACTACGCACCAAGACATCTTATCCCCTCTCCAAAGGACCCCCGTGATCTCGGTTGCGGCACCCTGTTGTCATCACTGCACAGAGAATACAGGGGCCAGCACATCGGCATAGCCATTGACTGTCCTGGCATGCTGGGAGTTTTGCTACAGCTGGAACTCTTTTTATTAGAAAAATATAAAACTTTTACAAAACACAAATACAATGCTTAATCAGCTGAAACATAAGGATGAAAAAGTAACAAATATAAACTCTTTGTTACAGAATAAAAGGACCTACCTAACCAACCAGCCCAGCTTAACTCAACTACCAAATAATGCCTGATACTACTAATTCTTACCTATTATCCTTCCAAACACACACACATACACACACACATTAATTACCAACAAAACATAAATATAGCTTTCCTTAATTAAGTTTTAACTGAAAACATCCGAATAGGAAACTTATCCCCACATACCATACACAAAATGCATTAAACAAAAATAAATAGGGCTAACTGCCATAAAAATAAGGAAATAAATAAAATAATTCCATCTTGGAAATACCATTAATTTTACACACAGACAACAACCAATACTCACAATACATATTAGATCATAACAACGAAAAAAATAAAAAAATAAAATAAAGTAAAAAAAAATAAAAAAATTTATAATAAAAAGAGGGCTTATTGCCATAACTAAAAATAATTCCAACTTGGAAATTTCATTTATTTATTTATTTTTTCCCCTTTCTCCTTTCCCTTCTCTTTAAACTATAGTAACACACACATGCATGGATACATTACCATAAGGGGGAAAAAATAAACACAATAATATCAACTAAAAGCTGGTCCGACTTCCTTTACCCAACAATGAGGTATAACACTATACAAAAATACATAAAACTATTTATACTTATGAAATACATGTAAACAAGAATAAAACCTAAAGAAAAATAACCTACACTATGAACTCTCCCATCACCCACACCACTCCCACTGGACATGGTCAGAGTTCGTGTATCACAGTGTTTTTTTTATTTATTATTATTTTTTTTTTACTGAAACAGTCATTGTCCATAAACTGACCCAAGTCAGACCCAAAGCATCACCCCCTCCCCCCAACAACCCCCACCCAACTTAAAATTAATCCCCCCCCCCACTATTATTAACTAACTCAACAATGTACTAATTCACTACAACCACAGAAATAATATGAAAAACAAAGTAATACAGTACTTCAAACCCCCACCAGGCCCAAGATTGGTTGCCTGCAAGCCCTTTACATTCAAATTACAGAAAACAAAACAAAAAGCTAGAGTGACATGCATAGCCCACCACCAGGAAGAAGGATGGCAATCCTGATAAAACTAAGTTTCAAAATGCTTACCCTATGAACCTTACTTCTAACCCTATCGCTATCCCTTCATAAAACTGACCCTATACTCACCCTAACATCTATATACTGTCCCTAACCAAAATTAAGGTACATCAAAAGAAAACCCTCTCCACAGGAGAGAAGCCCTACTGGTACCAAGACTGCCATACTCCAAAGACCTGATCTTCCCGAGGTCACCAGTGATGTTCCTACATACCTCCACCTCGGAGAGGACTTTCTGTTGGGTCGATACTAAGCACCGTGCATTCCACGTGTAGTACCTAACCACTAAGCTAACTAAGAATAAAGTGCCCCGATCACGGCCACCCAGGTTCCTGAATGCCCCATAAGCCCACTCCGGATAGGAAAGGCCGGCAAGTTGACTCCAGCCGATGGAAGCACCCACCCTGTTGTAAACCCCTATATTAAAGGGACAATGAAGCAGGAAGTGGTCCATGCTTTCCAGCGTGTCCCCGTACTCTTCTCGGGGACATCCCCGGTCATCAGAGTTCCTGTACTTCAGGTTGTCCCTCACATATAGCTTCCCCTGAAAGCAGCGCCAGGCCAAGTCCCAAAACTTCTGGGGGATCCTTTTCATATTTAAAAGATGCAATCCCACCGTCAGATCCCGACCTGGGCAGTCCCTGAGCGCCAGAGGCTTCTGGAAGTGGGTCAACAGAACCCGTTTGTCAAGGAACTGCCTTGACTGGGTCCTGATCTCCCACACTCCCAGACCCCACCGACGTATCGCCTTCAGAGTCGGGGTAGCGTAAGCCGGAAGATATCCATGTGGTGTACGGAGGTCCTTCACTTGCCCTCCTGTCTCCCATTCCTGGAAGAAAGGCCGAAACCATTCCCTGCAGGAGAGTACCCACGGAGGAGCCCTCTCTGACCAGAGGTTTGCAATGTTGGCTTTCAAGAAGGTGTTCGTTAAGAACACCACAGGGTTTACCATAGATAAACCCCCTAGTCTCCTCGTGCGGTACGTAACCTCCCTCTTGACTAGGTTCAACCTGTTCCCCCATAACAGTTGGAAAAACAGGCTGTAGACCCTAGTGTAGTAAGCCTCTGGTAAAATACATACGCTGCCCAGATAGATAAACAAGGGGAGCAGGTACGATTTGATCAGGTGTACCCTTTCCCTGAGGGTCATAGACCAACCCTTCCACTGGTCCACCCTCTGAGTGGCATCCTGGAGCTTACCATCCCAGTTTTTGGTGGGATAATCATCCTGGCCGAATGTGATGCCCAAAACTTTTGCTGAGTCTTGGGGCCCTGGAAGGGTGTCCGGGAGATCAAACGTGGGGTCTCCCCCTCCCAGCCAGAGACTCTCACACTTATCCTGGTTGATCTTAGACCCGGATGCCTCCGAGTAGCGGTCCACTTCCGACATCACCACATCGGCCTCCTCTCTCGAGGAGAGGAAAATGGTGACATCATCAGCGTACGCCACCACTCTCTGGGCGACACCCGGCTCCGCCAGAATCATCCTGACTCCCGCCAATGGTCCGCAACTCACCCTCCTAAGGAAGGGATCGATCGCAAATACATATAAGAGCGGGCTCAAAGGACAACCCTGACGGACTCCAGACCCCACCTCAAAGAGCGGCCAGACCACCCGTTCACCAGCGGGAAACTCTCTGCCCCTGCATACAAGATCTTAAGCCAATTAACAAAAGTACACGGTAAGCCATATCTCAGGAGGACGGACCAGAGGTAGTCATGGTTCACTCGATCAAATGCTTTGGCCTGATCCAAGGAAAAGTAAGTACCCCTTCCAGAGACCCGCACTACTCCGCTCCACTGCCTCCCTGACACTGAGGACAGCACTTAAGGTGCTTCGGCCTGGAACAGAGCAGTGCTGAGCCCCCGAAAGGAGCCGGGGTGCAAACTTCACCAGCCGATTAAACAGTATCTTGGCCAGAAGCTTCCTGTCTGTAGGTGCGAGTAGAAGGATCTGACGACCTCCAGGATCCCTGATCTGGACCGATTCAGAGATCCCGTACTATCAATCAGTCCTGAGACTACTTTACTACTCACTGACATCTTGCAGTTCCTGTAAGGGTCGGGCGAGCGGTACTTCCCGTAATCCCTCTCAAAAACCAAAGATGCTTGCCTATCGTACTGACACCTCATCAGCAAGGACTTCACTCTGGAGATATCCTCTCGGCTACCTCCAGTCGAGACGAGAAGCTCGAGTTTCCTCCTCAGTCCCTGATACAGGCGATACCTGTTTAGGGACCTGAGGCTCGAGAGCTGGCGGAAGAACCCCGCAACCTGCTTCTTGAATATCTCCCACCACTCAGACTTACTACTACAAAAGTCCAGTAAAGGTACCTGACTTTGAAGAAAATCCTCAAAGGACTGTCTTATCTCTGTTTCCTCCAGGAGGGACAAATTCAGCTTCCAATAACCTTTTCCCATCCGGGGGGTCTCTGAAACATTCAGGGAAAACAAAATCATACAGTGGTCGGAGAACTCCACCTCAACCACGGACACTGCGGAAGAGACGGCTTCCTCCTTTAAATAAAACCTGTCTATCCTAGACCTGCTGCTACCTCGATGAAAGGTGAAACCCGCGTGGCCTGAGGGGCTCCGGATGTGGGCATCCTCTAGGCGAGCTTCCCTGACTATATTACTAAGGGCCACACAGTCATAAGCCAGCCGATCATTGGAACCTCTCCTATCTTGGGACCTCGTGACATTATTGAAGTCCCCTCCAAAGATCACTTGCCGGCTAGTAAAAAGAAAGGGTTTAATCCTCATAAAGAGATCCTTACGGCCCCACTTTGTTTGTGGGGTGTAGATGTTAATGAGCCGGAGCTCTTGTCCCTTCATGAAGACATCTAAGATCAGGCACCTCCCCATTTCTAACTCAATGACCCGTCTGCATTCGACCGGAGCGGTAAAAAGGACCGCCACCCCACTATACGGCTCAGCCACAAGAGACCAGTGGGAGGGGCCGCGCCTCCACTCTCTTCTGGCTTTCACCAGAGAGGCTAGATCTGACAACCTGGTCTCCTGTAAAAAGAAAATGTCGGCTTCAACACGGCCGAGAAAATCAAAGGCTGCGAATCTAGCCGTATCAGACTTTATACTGGCACAATTAATAGATGCCAGCGTCAATGGGGTGAGTGCTGCCATCCTGGGTAATTGAGTTAGACGGCCTTACCCATTATTTTTTCTTGCCCTTCTTCTTCACCGCCTCATCCCCTGAAGAAGAAGGAGCATTCTTACTTTCTTTAGATCTCTTTTTTGACTCAGACTGATCCATCTGGCTCCCATCTCCATCTGGCCCTGAGTTAGCCCTGCCCTCCGAGGAAGATGCCTCAACAGGACAGGACCCAGTTCCCCCTGGAGGCTCCAATCCCTCAGGCACCCCATCCTCGCCACCCCCCTCCAATGAGGGGGAGGAGATGGTATCAAGGACAAGGTACCTGTTCGATAGGTCAATCAGAAGGGGGGCAGGTAAGCTTCCTTTTAGGACCTGGCCTTTAGCACCTGAAATAGAGGACTGAGACTTCCCCTTTACAACTTTTTTGCCCTTGTCTTTTTTTCGGCCTTTCCCTCCCCTCCTCATCCACACTTTTATAGTGGGAGGAATCAGAAAAGATCAGCCTCTTTGCCTTCCTCTTCGCGAATCCTCCTAATCTCCTCATCCAACACACCATCCCCCAGGGTCTCAGCAACATCTGGGCTAGTGACAGGAGCAGGGCCAGGAGCTACCCCCGCCACCTGAGAACTCTCCAGCTCCCTGCTCCTTCTGCGGTTTTCCTCTCGCCTTAGTTTGGCAGGCCCCTTCTTGCTCTTCATTAACCCTTTTGCTCCTTCACCCATGCCCGTACCCTCCCCAGCCGGGGCAACCCTAAAGCTCTCCCCAGCTGGAGCGGCCACCAAACGGGAAAAGGCGCTGGGGCAACGCTTGAAAGGGTGTCCTAGGACAACACACAGATGACACCGGATCTGCCCACAGGATGCAGCCAAATGACCAGCCCCACCACAAAAAGCGCAAACTTGCACAGTGCAGGCTGCGCTAAAATGGGTAGGACTACCACACCTGTGGCAGACTTTAGGCTGCCCCTGGTAGAAGACTTGGATTCTGTCACGTCCGAGTAAGGCTGCCGATGGGATGTGGGCAACTGTGCTCCCTGAACGCCTAAGTTTGACGGAAAACGTCCAGGCCCCAGACCAGATCCCGTGCTCATCAAGATTTTTCTTGGGCATGTCCGTCACATCCCCATAACGACCGAGCCAGGTCATGATGTCGTAGCAAGACAGCGACTCGTTACGGGTCAAAACGGTCACTCTCTTGGTTTGGTTCTGCCGGGATATCGCTTTTACAGCGAAATCCCGCCAGCCGGGCTCGTTCTTCACCATCTCGTAATTCGACCAGAAAAGTTCAAGACCCTCTGGCCGAACAAAGCTGATGTCGAACTCAGAAGAACCATAGGGGTGAATCAGGGCAAAGATGTCACTCGCCCTGAACTCCATCTGAAGGAGGAGCTCAACCACCCTTGCCCGGGGCGGGCACGCTGTCACGATGCCGGCTGGCAGGTAGTGGATCCTCTGTGCCAGAGAGGGATTGGCGTGGACCGTGCTAGTGGATCGGTTCTAAGTCACTACTGGTTTTCACCAGAGCCCGCCGCAAAGCGGGATGGTCTTGCTGCGGCGGTAGTGACCAGGTCGTATCCACTAGCAACGGCTCAACCTCTCTGACTGCTGAAGATAGGCGCGGTACAAGGGAGTAGACAGAAGCAAGGTCGGACGTAGCAGAAGGTCGGGGCAGGCAGCAAGGATCGTAGTCAGGGGCAACGGCAGGAGGTCTGGAACACAGGCTAGGAACACACAAGGAAACGCTTTCACTGGCACAATGGCAACAAGATCCGGCGAGGGAGTGCAGGGGAAGTGAGGTATAAATAAGGAGTGCACAGGTGAACACACTAATTAGAACCACTGCGCCAATCAGCGGCGAAGTGGCCCTTTAAATCGCAAAGACCCGGCGCGCGCGCGCCCGGACAGGACCGACGGAGAGCGAGTCAGGTACGGGAGCCGGGGTGCGCATCGCGAGCGGGCGCCACCCGCATCGCGAATCGCATCCCGGCTGGAGGCGGTATCGCAGCGCCCCGGGTCAGTGGATCTGACCGGAGCGCTGCAGTGACGAGAGTGTAGCGAGCGCTCCGGTGATGAGCGGGGACCCGGAGCGCTCGGCGTAACAGTACCCCCCCCCTTGGGTCTCCCCCCTCTTCTTAGAGCCTGAGAACCTGAGGACCAGACTTTTGTCTAGAATATTGTCCTCAGGTTCCCAGGATCTCTCTTCTGGACCACAACCCTCCCAATCAACTAAAAAAAAAAAGTTTTCCCTCTGACCTTCTTGGATGCCAGAATCTCTTTGACGGAGAAGATGTCCGAGGAGCCGGAAACAGGAGTGGGGGAAACAAGTTTGGGAGAGAAACGGTTGATGATAAGTGGTTTAAGAAGAGAAACGTGAAAGGCATTAGGGATACGAAGAGAAGGAGGAAGAAGAAGTTTGTAAGAGACAGGATTAATCTGGCACAAAATTTTGAAAGGACCAAGATAGCGTGGTCCCAACTTGTAGCTAGGGACACGGAAGCGGACATATTTAGCGGAGAGCCATACCTTGTCTCCAGGAGAAAAAATGGGAGGAGCTCTTCTTATCAGCAAACTTCTTCATGCGTGATGAAGCCTGTAAGAGAGAATTTTGGGTCTCTCTCCATATGGTGGAAAGATCACGAGAAATTTCATCCACAGCGGGCAGACCAGAGGGCAAGGGGGTAGGGAGGGGAGGAAGAGGGTGACGGCCGTACACCACGAAAAATGGGGATTTGGAGGAAGATTCAGAGACTCTGAAGTTATACGAGAATTCGGCCCATGGTAGAAGATCTGCCCAATCATCCTGGCGGGAGGAAACAAAATGTCGTAAATAATCACCCAAGACCTGGTTAATTCTTTCTACTTGTCCATTGGATTGAGGATGATATGCAGAAGAAAAGTTTAATTTAATCTTGAGTTGTTTACAGAGAGCCCTCCAGAATTTTGACACGAATTGGGCGCCTCTATCCGAGACGATCTGCGTGGGCAACCCGTGAAGACGAAAAATGTGTACAAAAAATTGTTTAGCCAACTGAGGCGCTGAAGGAAGACCAGGAAGAGGGATGAAATGTGCCATTTTGGAGAATCGATCAACGACCACCCAAACAACAGTGTTGCCACGGGATGGGGGTAAGTCTGTAATAAAATCCATACCAATCAGAGACCAAGGCTGTTCGGGGACAGGCAGAGGATGAAGAAAACCAGCGGGCTTCTGGCGAGGAGTCTTATCCCGGGCACAGACAGTGCAGGCTCGCACAAAGTCCACGACATCCGTCTCCAGAGTCGGCCACCAATAGAAGCGAGAGATGAGTTGCACAGATTTCTTGATGCCTGCATGACCTGCGAGATGGGAGGAGTGACCCCATTTGAGGATTCCGAGGCGTTGGTGTGGAGAGACGAAGGTCTTTCCTGGAGGAGTTTGCCTGATGGAGGCTGGAGAAGTGGAAATCAGGCAGTCAGGAGGAATGATGTGTTGCGGAGAGAGTTCAACTTCCGAAGCATCCGAGGAACGAGAGAGAGCATCGGCCCTAATGTTCTTATCGGCAGGCCGAAAGTGAATTTCAAAATTAAATCGGGCAAAGAACAGAGACCACCTGGCCTGGCGAGGATTCAGCCGTTGGGCAGACTGGAGATAGGAGAGGTTCTTGTGATCGGTGTAAATAATAACTGGAAATCTTGATCCCTCCAGCAGATGCCTCCATTCCTCAAGTGCTAATTTAATGGCTAGAAGCTCTCGATCCCCGATGGAGTAGTTCCTCTCCGCCGGAGAGAAGGTCCTAGAAAAAAAACCACAAGTAACAGCATGCCCGGAAGAATTTTTTTGTAGAAGGACCGCTCCAGCTCCTACAGAGGAGGCATCAACCTCCAATAGGAAGGGTTTAGATGGGTCAGGTCTGGAGAGCACGGGAGCCGAAGAAAAGGCAGACTTGAGCCGTTTAAAGGCGTCTTCCGCTTGAGGAGGCCAAGACTTGGGATTGGCATTTTTTTTGGTTAAAGCCACGATAGGAGCCACACCGGTAGAAAAATGTGGAATAAATTGCCTGTAATAATTGGCGAACCCCAAAAAACGTTGGATAGCACGGAGTCCGGAGGGGCGTGGCCAATCTAAGACGGCAGAGAGTTTGTCTGGATCCATTTGTAGTCCCTGGCCAGAGACCAAGTATCCTAGGAAAGGAAGAGATTGGCATTCAAACAGACATTTCTCTATCTTGGCATAAAGTTGATTGTCACGAAGTCTCTGAAGAACCATACGGACATGCTGGCGGTGTTCTTCTAGATTGGCAGAAAAAATCAGGATATCGTCCAGATATACAACAACACAGGAGTATAAGAGATCACGAAAAATTTCATTAACAAAGTCTTGGAAGACGGCAGGGGCGTTGCACAGGCCAAAGGGCATGACCAGATACTCAAAGTGTCCATCTCTAGTGTTAAATGCCGTTTTCCATTCATCCCCCTCTCTGATGCGGATGAGATTATAAGCACCTCTTAAGTCCAGTTTGGTAAAGATGTGGGCACCTTGGAGGCGATCAAAGAGTTCAGAGATGAGGGGTAGGGGGTAGCGGTTCTTTACCGTGATTTTATTAAGACCGCGGTAGTCAATGCAAGGACGTAGAGAGCCATCTTTTTTGGACACAAAGAAAAATCCGGCTCCGGCAGGAGAGGAGGATTTACGGATAAAGCCCTTTTTTAAATTTTCCTGGATGTACTCAGACATAGCAAGAGTCTCTGGGGCGGACAGAGGATAAATTCTGCCCCGGGGTGGAGTAGTGCCCGGGAGGAGGTCAATAGGACAATCATAAGGCCTGTGAGGAGGTAGAGTCTCAGCTTGTTTTTTGCAAAAAACATCCGCAAAGTCCATATAGGCCTTAGGGAGACCGGTTACAGGGGGAACCACAGAGTCACGGCAAGGGGTACTGGGAACCGGTTTTAGGCAGTCCTTGAAACAAGAGGGCCCCCAACTCTTGATCTCCCCAGTGGACCAATCCAGGGTTGGGGAATGGAGTTGAAGCCAGGGTAGTCCAAGGAGAATTTCGGAAGTGCAATTGGGGAGGACCAAAAATTCAATCTTCTCGTGATGAGGTCCAATGCACATTAGAAGGGGCTCCGTGCGGAAACGTATGGTACAGTCCAATCTTTCATTGTTTACACAATTGATGTAGAGGGGTCTGGCGACACTGGTCACCGGGATGTTGAACCTGTTGACGAGAGAGGCCAAAATAAAATTTCCTGCAGATCCGGAATCCAAGAAGGCCATAGTAGAGAAGGAGAAGGCAGAGGCAGATATCCGCACAGGCACAGTAAGACGTGGAGAAGCAGAGTAGACATCAAGGACTGTCTCACCTTTGTGCGGAGTCAGCGTACGTCTTTCCAGGCGGGGAGGACGGATAGGACAATCCTTCAGGAAGTGTTCGGTACTGGCACAGTACAGGCAGAGATTCTCCATGCGGCGTCGTGTCCTCTCTTGAGGTGTCAGGCGAGACCGGTCGACCTGCATAGCCTCCACGGCGGGAGGCACAGGAACGGATTGCAGGGGACCAGAGGAGAGAGGAGCCGGGGAGAAAAAACGCCTCGTGCGAACAAAGTCCATATCCTGGCGGAGCTCCTGACGCCTTTCGGAAAAACGCATGTCAATGCGAGTGGCTAGATGAATGAGTTCATGTAGGTTAGCAGGGATTTCTCGTGCGGCCAGAACATCTTTAATGTTGCTGGATAGGCCTTTTTTAAAGGTCGCGCAGAGGGCCTCATTATTCCAGGATAATTCTGAAGCAAGAGTACGGAATTGTACGGCGTACTCGCCAACGGAAGAATTACCCTGGACCAGGTTCAACAGGGCAGTCTCAGCAGAAGAGGCTCGGGCAGGTTCCTCAAAGACACTTCGAATTTCCGAGAAGAAGGAGTGTATAGAGGCAGTGACGGGGTCATTGCGGTCCCAGAGCGGTGTGGCCCATGACAGAGCTTTTCCAGACAGAAGGCTGACTACGAAAGCCACCTTAGACCTTTCAGTAGGAAACTGGTCCGACATCATCTCCAAGTGCAGGGAACATTGGGAAAGAAAGCCACGGCAGAATTTAGAGTCCCCATCAAATTTATCCGGCAAGGATAGTCGTAGACCAGAAGCGGCCACTCGCTGCGGAGGAGGTGCAGGAGCTGGCGGAGGAGATGATTGCTGAAGCTGTGGTAGTAGCTGCTGTAGCATCACGGTCAGTTGAGACAGCTGTTGGCCTTGTTGCGCTATCTGTTGTAACTGCTGGGCGACCACCGTGGTGAGGTCGGCGACAACTGGCAGAGGAACTTCAGCGGGATCCATGGCCGGATCTACTGTCACGATGCCGGCTGGCAGGTAGTGGATCCTCTGTGCCAGAGAGGGATTGGCGTGGACCGTGCTAGTGGATCGGTTCTAAGTCACTACTGGTTTTCACCAGAGCCCGCCGCAAAGCGGGATGGTCTTGCTGCGGCGGTAGTGACCAGGTCTTATCCACTAGCAACGGCTCAACCTCTCTGACTGCTGAAGATAGGCGCGGTACAAGGGAGTAGACAGAAGCAAGGTCGGACGTAGCAGAAGGTCGGGGCAGGCAGCAAGGATCGTAGTCAGGGGCAACGGCAGGAGGTCTGGAACACAGGCTAGGAACACACAAGGAAACGCTTTCACTGGCACAATGGCAACAAGATCCGGCGAGGGAGTGCAGGGGAAGTGAGGTATAAATAAGGAGTGCACAGGTGAACACACTAATTAGAACCACTGCGCCAATCAGCGGCGAAGTGGCCCTTTAAATCGCAAAGACCCGGCGCGCGCGCGCCCTAGGGAGCGGGGCCGCGCGCGCCGGGACAGGACCGACGGAGAGCGAGTCAGGTACGGGAGCCGGGGTGCGCATCGCGAGCGGGCGCCACCCGCATCGCGAATCGCATCCCGGCTGGAGGCGGTATCGCAGCGCCCCGGGTCAGTGGATCTGACCGGAGCGCTGCAGTGACGAGAGTGTAGCGAGCGCTCCGGGGAGGAGCGGGGACCCGGAGCGCTCGGCGTAACACACGCATCTTTACCCCTCCAAATCAGACGGGCCACATTCCTACGGTTACTATCCTGCCCGGGAGTCGGGAGGGACCACATCACCTCCCCATTCTGTTCTTGGAAGGCACCCAGACCATGCCTCTCTATCCAAAAAGACAGGTCAACCGAACCCCTCCCTTCTACCTCAATTGACCTATCACCCTTACGCAGAGCCTCCAGGAGGCGCCGCTGCAAGTGACCCCCAGAACCAGATGGAGACGGAGACCCTCTTGATTCCCCGGCAGCGACGCTGGCATAGCTTCTAGCAGTCGCCACCAGGGGGGCAGCCGAACCAGCCCCTACTTCCTCAGTACTCTTTACTGATCCAGTGACATCCCTTTGCCTGCCTCCAGCACTCTTCTCTTGCACACCGATAGCATCCCTCTCTTGTACACCTCTAGCACCCCTCTCTCGCACACCGCTAGCATCCCTTTCTTGCACACCGCTAGCACCCCTCTCTCGCACACCGCTAGCACCCCTCTCTTGCACACCGCTAGCACCCCTCTCTTGCACACCGCTAGCACCCCTCTCTTGCACACCGCTAGCACCCCTCTCTTGCACACCGCTAGCACCCCTCTCTAGTACACCTCTAATGCCCCACTCTTGCACACTGCTAACATTTTCATGCAACATACCATCACCAAAATTTTCACTCTCTTTTGCACTCTTCCCTTTCACACTATTATCCTGGCTAAACTTTCCTGAGCTGGCCGGGTTATTTGCGTATGCCACGGGGGTTTGTGCTGCTGGTCCCGCCCCCGATGACCGCTTTTTCGGTTCTGGCGATGTTACTTCCAGTTCCAGTGATGACACTTCCTTCAACGCCGATGATGTTCCCAGTGAGAACTGCTTCACACTGGGTGGGATCTGTCCCTCCGGACGCACCCCCACCCCTCCTACAGCAGCCGACGTAGAGGGATTCCCCACAGCGTCAGTGCAACCTTCAGGAGCCACCTTACCCGACCGCCCGGGCTTTTCTACCAATCCAGACGCATGGACACTCCCCCCCCTCACAGAGGAGTGCCCTGCTACGCCCAGATCGCTCGGGGGACCGCCCCCCGAGCAGACAGCAACATCACCAAGCTCCGGCACTAGGACACGCCCCCTGCCCACCTGGGGTGGTCCTGCAGCATCGGAGTCGCCCACCTTAAGCCTGTCCTGCCCTTCCCTACCGACTGGACAGGCGGCTCCTTGTCGTCTGCAGCCATCTTAGAAACCTTATCCACCATGTACCCCCCATTCTGGCCCCGCTTTACAGCAAAAGCGGGGTCGGGCAGACTGGGGGGCCCACCAGCCTGAACCACCTTTTCAGATGGCCCAGACTGCTGGAGAGAAGAATAAACAAGTCTGGTGACCTCTCCTTTTTTCCTTTTATTTCTCCTCTT
The DNA here is from genome assembly GCF_029499605.1 of Hyla sarda. NCBI lineage: Eukaryota > Metazoa > Chordata > Amphibia > Anura > Hylidae > Hyla > Hyla sarda. The sequence continues at coordinate 70,212 of NW_026610849.1, read as the reverse complement.
CCTCTTGCCCTTCACCTCAGTATCTGGGCCTAAGTCATTTCCAAATGAGAAGTTCTCAAAATGGGTAGGTGACTCTTGGAGCACAATCGCCTTCAGCAATCCACCACCAATTAACCCATTGCTGCTGCCGCTGTCGTCACTGCTGTCATCTGACGTTACAGGCAGGGCTACCTGAGCAGGATTTATGTATGAACTCTGGGTTGTGTCCTCCTCCTCTATTTCACTCTCCTCTGCACCACCATCTTGCTTCTCTTTAGCACCTTCCTCAGCACTGTCCTCTCTTTCTCCACCACCATCTTCCTCCACACTGTCCTCCTCAGCACTGTTCTCTCTTTCTCCTCCACCATCCACCTCCACACCATCCTCCTCTGCACTGCTTTCGCTGTGACTGACCTCCTCCTCTCTTTCTGGGTTCTGCTGGCCTCTGAACCGACTTTCATTGCAGAGTTTTTCTCTGAAGATACCAGCCCCTTCCATGATCTCCATCCTCACCCTTTCTACCTCCTCAACCTCTTTTTTCAGGGTGCGCACTTTAGCCGAATACACTGGCCTTCGATTTTTTGAGGTGTAATCAGCCTGGTAACGGGCAAATTTTAAGTCCTCTCTTAGCCCACGAAGCATTTTGCCAAGACACTCATACTCCGCCATTTTTGCTTGGATTCGGGACCCAAAAGTGGCCAAAGACTCCCTGGGACCCAATGCCCCCCATTGCTGGGGTTCAGAGGTACCTTGCCTCCCCATGTTTCTCCTCAACTCCTCACCTTCATGCAGGTCTTTACCTGCAGCCTTGCTTGTAGCCTTCCTTGCAGCCTTGCGGCTTCCAGATATGGACGGTGGAGTTGGTTCTGCATTTCTGCGGATCCTGGAGGATCTCCGTACCCCATCCTGGGAGTTGGCCGTTGCAATGTCACCTCCACCTCCCGCCGGCCTGGTAAGGGAGATGGGGACGTTGGGGTTCATGCAGGGAAACCCTTCCCCGAAGGCTGCCACAAACCTGGGGGGGGGGGGGGGGGGGAGGGCTGGTGAAAATCCTGCTGCTCTCTGGTTCTCTGGTTCTCCTGGAGCTGACGATCACACAACCACACCCTGAACAGGAAGTAGTGCAACAGCTGGAGACACCCTATTTGGAAAGCACTGCTGTAGGGTAATTTGGTGGTGGATGCAAATCCCTAATTTAGGCCTCAAATGCACATGGTGCTCTTTCACTTTGGAGCCCTCTCATATTTCAAGGCAACAGTTTTTGGTTACAAATTTTTTTTCTCTTCTTTTACCCCTTAAGAAAAGGTAAATTTTGGGTCTACACCAGCATGTTAGTGTAAACAGAGTGTACCATATACATTTGAGGCCTAAATTGGTGATTTGCACAGGGGTGGCTGGTAGTTACAGCAGTTCTGACATAAACATAAAAAACACCCATATGTGACCCCCATTTAGAAAACTACACCCCTCACGTAAAGTAACAAGGGGTATAGTGAGCCTTAACATCCCACAGGTGTTTGACAAATTTTTGTTAAAGTTGGAGGTGAAAATAAAAAAATGTATATTTTTTTCCCTAAAATGCTATTGTTACCCCAATTTTATCATTTTCACAAGGGGTAATAGGAAAAAAAGCCCAGCAAAATTTGTAACCCCATCTCTTCTGAGTCAGAAAATACCCCACATGTGGATGTAAAGTGCTCTGCGGGTGAACTACAGGGCTCAGAAGAGAAGGAGCACCATTGGGCTTTTGGAGAGAGAATCTGGCTGAAATTGAAGGCCATGTGCGTTTAGGCCTCCATGGTGCCAGAACAGTGAACCCCCCCCCCCCCCACACACACACACACACATGTGACCCCATTTTGGAAACTACACCCCTAATAAGAAGTGCAGTGAGCATTTACATCTCACAGGTGTCTGATAGATTTTTTTGAGCAGTGGTCTGCCAAAAGAAAAATGAAAATTTTTCATTTGCACAGCCCACTGTTCCAAAGATCTGTCAAATGCCAGTGGGGTTTAACCCCTTAAGGAACCAGCCCATTTTCACCTTAAGGACCCAGCCATTTTTGCACATCTGACCATTGTCATTTTAAGCATTAATAACTCTGGGATACTTTTACTTTTCATTCTGATTCTGACATTGTTTTTTCGTGACATATTCTACTTCATGTTAGTGGTAAATTTTTGTCGGCTTGCATCATTTCTTGGTGAAAAATTCCAAAATTTGATGAAAAAATTGAAAATTTAGCATTTTTCTAACTTTGAAGCTCTCTGCTTGTAACAAAAACAGACATTCCAAATAAATAATATATTGATTCACAGATACAATATGTCTACTTTATATTTTCATCATAAAGTTGACAGGTTTTAACTTTTAGAAGATATCAGAGGGCTTCAAAGTTCAGCAGCACTTTTCCAATTTTTCACAACATTTTCTAAATTGGAATTTTTCAGGGACCAGTTCAGTTTTGAAGTGGATTTGAAGGGCCTTCATATTAGAAATACCCCACAAATGACCACATTATAAAAACTGCACCCCTCAAAGTATCCAAAATGACATTTGGGTAAGTGTGTTAACCCTTTAGGTGTTTCACAGGAATAGCAGCAAAGTGAAGGAGGAAATTCAAAATCTCCATTTTTTACACTCGCATGTTCTTGTAGACCCAGTTTTTGAATTTTTACAAGGGGTAATAGGAGAAAAAGCCCCCCAAAATTTGTAACCCAATTTCTCTAGAGTAAGGAAATACCTCATATGTGTATGTAAAGTGTTCGGCTGGTGCAGTAGAGGGCTCAGAAGGGAAGGAGCAACAATGGGATTTTGGAGAGTGAATTTTTGCTGAAATGGTTTTTGGGGGGCATGTCACATTTTGGAAGCCCCTATGGTGCCAGAAGAGCAGAAAACCCCCACATGGCATACCATTTTGGAAACTACACCCCTCAAGCCACGTACCAAGGGGTCCAGTGAGCCTTAACACCCCACAGGTCTTTTACGACTTTTCGTTAAATTTGGATGTGTAAATGAAAAAAAAAAAAAAAAAAGTTTCACTTCCAGGCAGTGGAAGAGAGGTGGTTGTGGTTGTGATAAATATAAAGCAAATACACTATGTTGAGCTAGCGATTGTTTGTCTGTATACAAGAGTGTGAAGCATACAAGTGAGTGAGTATAAAAGTGAGGGGACTTAAAATTAAGGGACTTTAAATTCAGGAAGTTTAAATTGAAATATTTGATTTTTTTTTCTTTTCTGTTAATTTTTGCAATCCCCAAATCTAGTATGACCTCCATGTTGGAAAAGGCAGTCCAGTGTGCATCTTGCGCAATGTATGCAATCCTTGAACAACAGTTTGAGGGTGCATATTGTTGTGCGAGATGTGTGCGAGTTGCTCATTTAGAAGCCCAGATCCTGGATCTAGAGGAGCAACTGGCAACACTGAGATGCATTGACAACCCGCAGAGTAGTCTCCTGCTCACTGAGCAGGTACTCTCTGGGGTCGAGGTGGGGATGGATAGTGGGACGGAGGGGCAGGACAGTCAGGCAGTTAGCTGGGTTACAGTTAGAAAACGGGGTAGAGGGAAAAGTGTCAGGGAGGCTAGTCCTGAACTGGCACACCCCAACAAGTTTGCCCAGTTGGCAGATGAGGGGGATGTCATTTCAGAGCTAGCGGTACTGCAGCAGGACTCTGCCTCTGACCGCCAGGGGGGTGTCTGCTCCAGTAAGGAGGGAGGGAGGAGAGCAGGGCAGGCCAGACAGGTACTGGTAGTGGGGGACTCAATTATTAGGGGGACAGACAGGGTGATCTGTCACAAAGACCGGGATAGCCGAACAGTGTGTTGTCTTCCTGGCGCTCGAGTTCGGCACATCGCGGATCGGGTTGACAGGTTGCTGGGTGGGGCTGGAGAAGACCCAGCAGTCATGGTACATATTGGCACCAATGACAAAGTAAGAGGTAGATGGAGTGTCCTTAAAAATGATTTCAGGGACTTAGGCTGCAAGCTTAAGGCAAGGACCTCCAAGGTAGTATTTTCTGAAATATTACCTGTACCACGAGCCGTACCAGAGAGGCTGCGGGAGATAAGGGAGGTAAACAAGTGGCTCAGAAGCTGGTGTAGGAAGGAGGGGTTTGGGTTCATGGAGAACTGGGCAGACTTCGACTTTAAAGGAAACAGATTTCTGACTATAGCTAAAGACCATTATCTGTCCCAAATGGTGCAGGGCCTGACCAGAGGGGGCGCCCTACTAGACTTAATATTTACCAACGTACTGAAACTGGCAGAGTAATTAATGTGCAAGTAGATGGACACCGAGGAAATAGTGATCATAATGTAATACATTATAACTTGTTCTTCAATAAGGGAATCTCTCGAGGGGCCACAAAAACAATGAACTTTCGAAAAGCAAAGTTCGATCAACTCAGAGAAGCCCATAACAATATAAAATGGGATAATGTCCTCAAAAATAACAATACTGACACTAAATGGGAGACTTTTAAAAATATCTTAAATTTTCACTGTAAGATGTATATACTTTATAGGAATAAAAGGGTCAGAAATAAAAGTAAACCAATATGGATGAATAAAAATGTTAAGGGGGCAATAAATGACTAAAATAAAGCATTTCAGTTACTAAAACAGGACAGCAGTGAAGAAGCATTAAAAAGCTATAGAGAAAAATGTGAAATATGTAAAAAACAGATAAAAGCCGCAAAAATAGAGACAGAAAGACTCATTGCCAAAGAGAGTATGACTAACACCAAAATGTTCTTTAATTATATAAATAGCAAAAAGGTCAAAAATGAAAGTGTTGGCCCTTTAAAAAATGATGAGGAAGAAATTATAAACGGGGATCAGGAAAAAGCAAATATACTAAAATTCTTCTCCACTGTATTCACTGAGGAAAATGAAATGCCAGGTGAAATACAGTGTGATAAGGTAAGCTCCCCAGTACAGGTCACCTGTCTAACCCAGGAAGAAGTACAGTGCCACCTACAAAAAATCTAAATAGACAAATCACCAGGTCCAGATGGCATTCACCCCCATGTTCTAAAGGAATTAAGTAATGTAATAGACAGACGCGGAGGTGTTGAGGGGCATGTGTGGAACTCCGCTACTCCTTGCTGGGATTTGAATAGACTGGCCCAGACCCTTTCTTGTGGATGGAGAGTGGAGCTGAGTAAAACGATCAGACTTTACATGTGATGAATATCTAACAGTGCAGAAGCCGGTGAAACCATTGATTAATACCCCGGCAATATTCTGAACAGAAGCAGCCTCTTGCACTGGCCCCATGTGGAATGGACAATATTGGATGCCTGACTCTCTGCCTGGTCACTCCTCCTAGCGATTTGGAGAAACCGGGACTCATGGACTAAATTGAACAACTTGGTCTTAGCAGAATTCCTCTCTCATGAAATTGGACCCCTCCCTGGACCCAATAAGATCAGTGACTCTGGGGGGTGATTGCACTGTCTACCAGGGGGAGCGTGAATACGCTAATGATTCCGTAGTTGCATATTAGTATGCTATATTTGGTGGTGGATATTTCTGGATCAGGGTGTGATACCCTAGGTTTTAAGCGCTCCCCAGAGCCATATGGGACTGTGAATTCTTACTTTTGTATGCTGTAAATAACGGGATTTAAATTCTCGAGTGGGAGGGGCCTATGGTGTATAAAGTTGCTAAGTTGGTCCGTGATATCCCCGTAGTGATACATACACCCCACAAATATAAAGTGAAGAGAAATAGTGGGTGAAATGGCCCCTAAGGTGAACCCCAGAAGATCAGGGGGTAGCTCGCCACAAAAAGATAAGGGGGCTATGGGTAAATTGGATAAAATATGGAAGTCTCCAGCTGTGGGTATAAAAACTAGAACCCAGAAGGATCTCTCCCCTAGTAAAACAGGCTCTAGGTACTCGGTCTTGGCGGTGGAAGAAACTGAGGAAGGGCAGTCTGTGCCCCCTGTGGGAACACAGATGTTGGAGGAGATCTTGGGAGGGGTGAAAAAATCTAATTGTGCAATTGAGGAGATAAATAAACAATTAGGTGTGGTATCTACCGAGGTATCTCTGATAAGACACGATATGACTAAAATGAGAGATAGGATTTCCAGACTGGAGGAAGAAGCCCCTAAAACAGAAAATAGGATTAAGGTTTTGGAGGAGGAGGTTAATGACTTGAAAAAGGAGAGGACATCTGTTAAAGATAAGCTCACTGACCTTGAGGATAGATCCAGACGTTGTAATATAAGGATGGTGGGGTTTCCTGATGGGATGGTGGGGTTTCCTGAGGGGGTGGAGGGGGGGGGGGGACTCTGCCATACAGTTTCTTAGTAGGTGGTTGAAGGAGGGGATAGGGGAAGGGCATCTTACTCCAATGTTTGGGATTGAACGAGCTCATCAGTGCCAAGGCGTATTCCCCCTCCGGGGGGTCCCCCTAGGACAATCCTAATTAAGTTATATACCTCCCAGGACAGGGATACTATCCTTAGGAGGGCAAGAGAGATGAGGGACCTACAGTATAATGGACAGAATATTTTTCTATATCCGGATTTCTCTTGGGAGACCCAGAGGAAAAGGGCATCCTTTCGGGAGATAAAAAGGCGGCTAAAGAACGCAGGGGTGCCCTTCTCTCTGCTGTTTCCAACGAGACTCCGGGTTGAGCATAAGGGAAAGGTAACAATATTTGGAACCCCACAAGAAGTCTCAGATTGGATGGATAAATAAGGCATCTAATATAAGGCACTACTGTGGCATTAGGGGTTGGAAGTATTAGTTGAGTAATAATGTTACGTCTCGGGGGGGAGGGGGGAGGGGTTGGGGGGTTCTCTGGGGTGTCACTAGGATAGGAGTGCATAGTAGAAGTACGGTGCATTATGGGGAGAGGGGGGGTGCGGGGGGGGGGAAGGATAAGGGAAAGGAGGGAGGGATGGCATGGGATGATCAAAAGAGTGTTTTTTTTTTTTTTTCTCTCTCTCTTCTTCTTCTCTCTTTTCTTTTTTCTCTTAGGCAAATATATCTATGCTTAAATTATTAGCCTGGAACATACGAGGTATGTCAGATAGAATTAAAAAGTGTGCAGTCTTCGATTATATTCGGAGGTGCCTTCCTGCGATCATATGTTTAGTTGAGACCCATAGGTCAAGAGATGAGCAGATACTTCCAAGGAAGTGGGCCAAAGAAGAATACCACTCCAGACTCTCTTCCTACTCCATGGGAGTATCAGTATATGTTCACAGGAGGGTACCATTCGAGACTAAGAATGCAAAGGTAGATAAGTATGGTCGATATGTATTTCTTTATGGAATATGGGAAGATAGGGCAGTCATCTTGGCTTTTGTTTATATTCCTCCATCTTTTAGAGTGGATGTTCTGAGGGACCTCGTGAGCTATAGCGAAAGTAAGACACATTCGGCATTATGGATAGTTGGAGATTTGAACAATGTAATAGACCCTAGTATGGACAGATACAAATTAGGTAGGAATGTAGGGGGGAACGAAACAGCATTGGCGAGATACTGTGGAGAGATGAATTGGGTTGATGGGTGGCGGAAACTAAACCCAGGAGTAAGACAGTACTCATGTTTTAGTACCTCATATAACACCGCTTCCCGAATTGACTTATGCCTGTGTGATAAGAATGCAATGACCTGGACCAGCAGGGTGCAGTATAAAGCTAAAACCCTATCGGACCATTGCCCAGTGGTGGTGGAAATTGGAGGTAAGGTAATGGGTGGGAAAAGGTTGGGCTTTCGGCTCAACCCCCACTGGATTGAATTAGTGGGCGACCAGGACTGGTTTAGACAGGAAATAGAGGCATTCTGGGAGATTAATCATAAGTCCGCAAACCCTCAGGTGGTATGGGATACTATGAAGGCATACTTGAGGGGTCTAAATATAGGGCGAATCAATAAAAAAAAAAAAGGAATTCTCACAGGAAGAATCAGTACTGAATAGTAAAGTGGCAACATTAGAAGCAGGGATAGAAGAGGATAGTGGGGGGAACAGCTGTTAGAACTGAAGGCAGCTCAAGAGGAATATAAAGAATATCTACTTAAAAAGGCACAAAATAAACTATTCTTCAGTGGGCAATTTAATTTCTTTGAGAAAGGGAAACCAAATAAGACACTGTCAAGATTACTTAAAAATCAAGGCGACGAACGTGGTATTATGGCTCTGAGGAGGGAGGATGACAGCATAACCACAGATAGAGAAGAAATAGCCCAAATGGTTGGCTCTTTTTTCTCCAATCTCTATATGGGCAGCTATATTAATAGGGCGGAGGTAGCGGAATTCTTGAGGGGAATTAATATTCCGAGTTTGACAGAGGATGTCAGGGACTCCCTGGATGACCCAATCTCCCTCCAGGAATTGGAGGAGGCATTGGCATCAATCCAAGGGAATACATCCCCTGGGTCTGACGGCATTCCTTTCTAGATATATAGAATATACTCAATCCTGCTGCTTCCAAAACTGCTGGGTATCATTAATGAATCCTGGAGGGGGGGGGGGTTCTCCCTAAATCTATGTGTGAGGCTAATATTAGACTCATTAGGAAAAAAGATAAGGATCCCTTGGATTTGGGCTCATATCTCCTTGCTTAATACAGATATAAAGATAATAGCGAAAGCACTGGCAAGGAGATTGGATAAAGTAGTGGAGGTAGTGGTGGGCGGTGACCAGGGAGGGTTTAGGTCAGGAAGAACGGTTCATGACAATATCCACCAGGTGTATGAAGCAATCCAGAGTGGATCCCGTGGCCCCCGCTCCATTCTGTCATTGGATGCTACTAAAGCTTTTGACAGGGTGGAGTGGGAATACCTCTGGGAAGTTTTGAAAAGGGTTAGGGTGGGCCCGAGGTTTTTGAGTTATATTCAGCTACTATACACTAACCCCGAGGCGAGTGTGGTGGTAGATGGAACCCCCTCCTACCCATTCAAACTAAGTAGAGGAACAAGGCAGGGCTGCCCCCTCTCACCCTTTTTATTTTTAATTTATATTGAACCCTTAGCGGCTTGGATAAGAGATAATGATGTTTATGAGGGATTTGGAGTAAATGGAGAGAAGAGTAAGATCTTGTTATTTGTAGATGATATCCTCCTTTTTGTAACTAACCCACAAGAAAAAATACATCGTATCATTAAGATGTTCGAGGCATTTGCCCCTCTATCTGGGTTGGACATAAATTGGAGTAAATCTACTATGCTCCCCCTGGATGAAGATATGGGGGAGACGGTGGGAAGACTATCCGTGTTAAAAAAAAATGAATGTCTCCATTATCTGGGAGTAAAAATAGCAGCCACGAATGATAGGTTTGTGATTAACAATATACTGCCCCTTTTGAATAGTTTAGCGAAGAGAGTAGAAGTATGGATTAAAATGCCCTTCTCTATGTCAGAAAGGATGGCGATAATAAAAATGGTGGTCCTCCCACAGATCCTTTTTTTTCTTGCTACCTCGCCAGTGTGGATCGGCAAATGCTGGTTCCGGAAGATAGAAGTGATACTGGGTAGATTGTTATGGGGAAGAAAAAGGGTTCGTCTGAAGTACAGATATTTTATGGCCCCTGGAGATAGGGGGGGATTGGATATGCCCAATTTCTTTGTTTATTACATGGCCGCGCAGTTGGTACGAATCGTGAATTGGAGAAATTTTAGATATCTGGAGAAGATTGTAGTAGATAAGGAGAAAGTGAACATATATGAGGTGTTGGAATGAGATGATTATGAGGAGAGTGGGTCAAATAACACGATGTTATTGTATAAATATAGGAAAGTATGGGAAAGATTAAAGGGAGAATTACATGTAGGAAATAGTTTTGGGTTCACACCCCTATGGGGTAACAATAAATTTAAAGAATTGGTGAAGTGTGAGTCAACTTTTTGGGATAGTAAGGGTATAAAACGACTGGAACAATTATTTGATAAAGGACAACTCTTTTCATTTGAGCACATAAAAAGGGGGTATGATATTAGTGATAACGATTGGCTGTACTATTGGCAAGTTAGTCATGCAGTCCATAACACGATAGATAAGGAGATATATGTAGCACAGAAACACAATTTCATAGAAGCACTAACTCAAATAGAGCACTTTAAAAAAAAAAAGGAATATCAATTTTGTATAAGAAATTAAATAAGATTATTGGAGTAAGGGGGATCGACAGAATTAAAGACAAATGGTCCGGAATAGTGGGTACTGTGTCTGAGGAAGATTGGGACATTATGGCCCAAAATATAAGCAAGGTTTCTCGTAATATGGAACATAAAATTACACAATTTAAGATATTACACAAGACCCACTATTCCGCGCTTCATTTACATAGGATAGGGGTGAGAATCACTTCACAGTGTGTTAAATGTGGTTTGGAAGAGGCGGACTATTTACATCGTTTTTGGTCGTGTGAGAAGATATCTGTTTTCTGGGAATCTGTAATAAAAGAGGTAGAAAGTAAAATCCCTGTGAAGGTACCTCGTACGATAGAGTTTATACTGCTGGGAGCTATTGGTAAGATGGGCAAATTTGATTAGACATACTCTTGGATGTAAACAAGTATGGATTTGGCTTCTATGGCTTTTGCTTTTCTTCCGATTGGTGATGTTGTTTTATCGGATTTGTACAATGTATTTTTGTAATTGTTTAATATTAAAATAAAAAAAAATAAAAAAAAAGTAATGTAATAGACAGACCCCAATTTTTAATATTCAGGGACTCTATAGTGACAGGGACTGTTCCCCAGGACTGGCGCATGGCAAATGTGGTGCCAATATTTAAGAAGGGGTCAAAAGGTGACCCCGGGAATTATAGACCTGTTAGTTTAACCTCGGTAAATTGTTTGAGGGTTTCCTAAGAGATGCTATTTTGGAATATCTTGATAAAAATAAATGTATGACCCTGTATCAGCATGGATTTATGAGGGATTGATCCTGTCAAACTAACCTGATCAGCTTTTATGAGGAGGTGAGCACAAGACTGGACCAGGGGCAATCGCTGGATGTCGTATATCTGGATTTTTCCAAAGCATTTGATACGGTTCCACATAAAAGGTTGGTGCATAAAATGAGAAGGTTTGGGCTGGGTGAGAATGTGCGCAAGTGGGTAAGTAACTGGCTCAATGATAGGAAACAGAGGGTGTTTATTAATGGTACTTATTCTGATTGGGTGACTGTTACTAGTGGGGTACCACAGGGGTCCGTCTTGGGTCCTGTCCTATTTAATATATTCATGAATGACCTTGCAGAGGGGTTGAATAGTAAAGTAGCAATCTTTGCAGATGACACCAAACTCTGTAAAGTGGTAAACACTATAGAGGACAGTGCACTGTTACAAATGGATCTGGATAGGTTGGAGGTTTGGGCTGGGAAGTGGCAGATGAGGTTCAACACTGATAAATGTAAGGTAATGCAAAAATCCGAGCTGGGATTATGTATTAAATGGAAGAACACTTAGGACGACTGACATGGAAAAGGACTTAGGAGCCTTAGGTAACAGTAAACTTAGCTGTAGTGACCAGTGTCGGGCAGCTGCTGCCAAGGCTAATAAAATCATGGGGTACATCAATAGGGGCATAGATGCCGACGACAAGGAAATAATGCTACCGCTGTACAAATCACTAGTCAGTCCTCACATAGAGTACTGTGTACAGTACTGAGCACCAGTGTACAAGAAAGATATAGTGGAGCTGGAGAGGGTTCAAATCCCACTAAGGACAACAATAAATAAAGACATTATTATTATTATTATAATAACGTCAGCAGAGAGCACTGTGCTCGTGATGTCATCAGAGAGCATTCCAAAAAGAAAATAATTTCCTCTGTAGTATTCAGCAGCTAATAAGTACAGGAAAGATTACGATTTTTTAATAGAAGTAATTTACAAATCTGTTTAACTTTCCGGAGCCAGTTGATTTAAAAGAAAAAAAAGGTTTTCACCGGAGTACCCCTTTAACCCCTTCATGACCCAGCCCATTTTCACCTTCAGGTCCTGGGCATTTTTTGAAAATCTGACCACTGTCACTTTAAACATTAATAACTCTGGAATGCTTTTACTTATCATTCTGATTCCGAGAACTGCTGTAACAATCAGCCACCCCTGTGCAAATCGCCTCAAATGTACATGGTGCACTCTCCCTTCTGAGCCTTGTTGTGCGCCCCCAGAGCACTTTGCGCCCACATATGGGGTATCTCCATACTCGGGAGAAATTGCATTACAAATTTAGAGGATCTTTTTTCCCCTTTTACCTCTTGTGAAAATGAAAAGTATAGGGCAACACCAGCATGTCAGAGTAAAAAAATTATTTTTTTACACTAACATGCTGGTGTAGACCCCAACTTCACCTTTTCATAAGGGGTTAAAGAAGAAAAAGCCCCCCAAAATTTGTAAGGCAATTTCTCCCGAGTACGGCAATACCCCATATGTGTCCCAAAACTGTTGCCCTGAAATACAACAGGGCTCCAAAGTGAGAGAGCGCCATGCGCATTTGAGGCCTGAATTAGGGATTTGCATAGGGGTGGACATAGGGGTATTCTATGCCAATGATTCCCAAACAGGGTGCCTCCAGCTGTTGCAAAACTCCCAGCATGCCTGGACAGTCAATGGCTGTCCGGCAATACTGGGAGTTATTATTTTGCAACAGCTGGAGGCTCCGTTTTGGAAACAGTAGCGTACCAGACGTTTTTCATTTTTTTGGGGGCTGTGTAGGGATAATGTGTATATGTAGTGTTTTTTACTTTTTATTTTAGGTTAGTGTTAGTGTAGTGTTTTTAGGGTACAGTCACATGGGCAGAGGTTCACAGCAAGTTTGCCGCTGGGAGTTTGAGCTGCAGCGCAAATTTTGCGCCATCTCAAACTTGCAGCACTCACTGTAAACCTCCGCCCATGTGAGTGTACCCTGTACATTCACATTGGGGGGAGGGGGCAAACATCCAGCTGTTGCAAACTCTGAGCATGCCCTTTGGCTGTCCGTGCATGCTGGGAGTTGTAGTTTTGCAACAGCTGGAGGCACACTGGTTTGGAAACACTAAGTTAAGTAATAAACTTTCAAGTGTTTTGCAACCAAACTTAGCGTTTCCAAACCAGTGTGCCTCCAGCTGTTGAAAAACTACAACTCCCAGCATGCATGGTCTGTCAGTGCATGCTGGGAGTTATAGTTTTGCAACAATTGAAACAGCTGGAGGCACTGAGGTAGCAAACGGACAATGTTTCCCAACTAGTGTGCCTCCAGTTGTTGCAAAACTACAACTCCCAGCATGCCCAGACTGCCCAAGCATGCTGGAAGTTGTAGTTCGGCAATATCTGAAGGATCAGATGTTGCCGAACTACAACTTCCAGCATGCTTGGGCAGTCTGGGCATGCTGGGAGTTGTAGTTTTGCAATATCTGGAGGTCCACAGTTTGGAGACCACTGTATAATGGTCTCCAATCTATGCTCTTCCAGATGTTAGAGAACTACAACTCCCAGCATGCCTGAACAGACTGAGCATGCTGGGAGTTGTAGTTTTGCAACATCTGGAACAGCACAGATTGGAGACCATTATACAGTGGTCTCCAAACTGTGGACCTCCAGATGTTACAAAACTACAACTCCCAGCATGCCCAGAAAGCCAAAGGCTGTCTGGGCATGCTGGGAGTTGCCGTTTTGAAACTCCCAGAGGCAGCAGTGAGATCGCTTTACGGCGATCTCACTGCTGCCAATGAAGATGCCGCACTGCTGCCGGAAACTCACCTCCGGGACGCAGCGCCGCCGGGACCGCCTGGAGGACGTCGCTCGCAACGGGACCACTCGGGACACCGCATGGTCGGGTAAGTGATGCCGGGGGATGGGTAAGGGACACTTAGCAGAGCGGTGTGTGTCCCGATCCCCGTGATCGGGACTTACACACCGCGCTGCTAAATATTCTGATAGCGAAACGCTGCTATTAGCTAGTCAGAGTTGACCAGCTGATAGCAGCGATCGCTGGGGGGGGGGGGGGGGGATGAAACCCCCCGTGGTCGCATGGTAAGATGGCTGGCTATCAGTGATAGCCACCATCTTACCGGGCGCTGCGGGATGCCGCGAGTAGCGGCAAAAATGTTCATGACGTACCTGTATGTCATGGGTCGGGAACACCTTGCCACCCATGACGTACAGGTATGTCATAGGTCGGGAAGGGGTTAATGGTATAGAGAACTGTGTCTAGTGCATTAACTCTGATTTTTTGCCCATTGAAACCAGTAGGCCCATTGTGGTCTATGGGGAAAGCTGCTGAGTTGCCCATAGCAACCAATCAGATCGCTTCTTTCATTTTTGAAAAAGTCTCTGAAAAATGAAGGAAGTAATCTGATTGGTTGCTATGGGCAACTCAGAAACTTTTCCAGGAAAATATGCTGAGTTGCCCATAGCAACCAATCAGATCGCTTCTTTCATTTTGCAAAGGCATTGTGAAAAATGAAAGAAGCAATCTGGTTGCTATGGGCAACTGCACAACTCTTCCTCTACACTGGTCTTGATGAATCTCCCCCATAGAGGGAGATTTATCAAAACCTGCCCAGAGGAAAAGTTTGAGTTGCCCATAGCAACCAATCAGATCGCTTCTTTCATTTTTGAAAAAGCCTCTGAAAAATGAAGGATATTTTTGAGATTTTGGAAGCTGGGATACTCACTACACCCATGCATATCTAGATAATTAAGTATGGGGGGAACTTAAATTTATTTTTTAAATCACATGGAGTTTTGACTTTACTTCATTATGGTCGAATAAAGCACTTAAAGAGTTCCTTAAAATTAAAGATTCACTCTTTTGGATGAAAAGGGGCTTATTTATGTAAATCAATTATACGCTTTAGGTCAAATAAAGTCGTTTGAAGAGATAGCCCATAAGTGTGTGGGGGGAAGACAATCACAAACATTGTTTTTTACAAATAAGTAACACAGATCATAAAGCAATAAAAGGAGAGATTGGAGATTTCAGGGATTCTATATATAAGAAAAGTTTAATTAGACTATTTCCTTATGCAAAGTTGCTGTCTGGGCATGCTGGGAGTTGTGGTTCTGCAGCGGTTGGGGGTTCACAGCTTGAAGACCACTGCTATAGAGGGTGCAAATGTATCTGAGCCCTGGAACTCAAATAATGTGAAATATGAGATGATCAAAATGGAGCCCCTGCACTAATTACTTGGGTTCTGAGGTCTGTAAGGTCCATAGTAAAAACATCAGGTTCTGTCTATAGCAGATACTAAATCATGGCAGCTCAAAGAAACAAGCAGTCATTCTGACATGTCACATGTGATGTCATAGACAGCTGGAGGCCTGACATCCCACTGACAGCCGCCCGAGCCTTCAGTCTGTTCCAGTGCGATTAGTGAGAATAGTGAGATTAGCGTCTTCTTTTTCTACTTGTCTGAAATGGAGCTAAAAGGACTGGGGTTCGTCCCCCTCCTGTTGGCGTTTTGGTGTGCGGCCTGGCTTGCCACCAGCTACATCATGACGGTCGTCCTCGGCCATGCAGCCTCGCCACTGATGAGCATCAGGTAAGATAAACAAGCAAATGATTCTTATTTCATGGGTTGGGAGTGAGGAAATATCCATAATAACATTGGTTTCTTTTCCTTCACAGTGACGTGGGAAATGTCTTTCCCGAAAGCATATTATTCAGAATTGGATTTATAGGGACGTCCATTGGCACTTTGGTACTAACCTTTCTTATTTATAAGTATATGGTTATGCATACTGAAGAGTTCAGGGGTCATCAGGTCCTGATCCAGAGGATCCTGCTGGCCATTGTGTGGGCCTCCTGTTTTTCCACAGCTGTTATGCATGTATTGTCCCCCGAAGAATATCCCAGGATACACTTTGTCAGCACGATAATTTCCATTACATGTGAAGCCTTATACTACCTTGGGCAGTCCATCCAGATGTATAAATTACCAGGAGCAAAAAAAGTCATCCACCATAGTAGATGCACCTGCTGTGGCCTGACTTTTGTCTGTGTAGTTTTCTATTTTGGATATGAAACATTAAAGGAATTATTCCATAATGATGAAGACTGGGACGAGATCCGTGAAATCCCCATCATAATCATCGAGTGGGTGATGCTTCTACTGATCCTGATAAACATCGTGACCTATTATTCCACCATGCAGAGGTTATTGTTGACCGTCTCCAGAAACAGCTGCACACTCTCTCTTAGAGTAAAAATTGATGACTTCGGGGTGTAGACCACCACGGGGGCCATCAAGTGGACTTCTGGGAGAGATACTGCACAGGACACGGAAAACATCTAAAGAAGAATAACTGGGGGACTACATATGGTGCCAGT
Organism: Hyla sarda; assembly: GCF_029499605.1. Taxonomy (NCBI): domain Eukaryota; kingdom Metazoa; phylum Chordata; class Amphibia; order Anura; family Hylidae; genus Hyla; species Hyla sarda. The sequence goes on along the minus strand of NW_026610849.1, from coordinate 53,951 downwards.
AATCATGACACAATAATATGAGCTGGTGATATTACCTATACAAAAAAAAAATAAAAAAAAATAATAAAAAAATATTGGTGTGTGAAGTGTAATACCTAGTTAGAAAAACAGAATCAAATTCATCATTATAACCCCCCTCTGCATTACCCTGTTTATTATTTTTCAAGCAAGCACTTTGTTCTAATTCGTCCACTCTCTGGCGTGCTCCTTGTATAAGGGGTTTGGGATACCCTTTTTGTTTAAAACGATCCTCCAGGTTCTCTAGTTGTTGTAGGTATTTTTGTGTGGAAGAACAATTCCTTCGGATTCTTTTCATTTGACCGAATGGAATGTTCTTCTTCCATTATTTAAGATGGCAACTGTTAAAGTCGAGGTATCTGTTTGCATTCACCTCCTTAAAATAGTTGGCAGTATGCGAACAGCCATCCTGAATATAGATATTTAAATCCAGGAACTCACATTTTTTGGGGGACTGATGCAGCGCTGCCTTTGGCAATTTCTGGCTCTGCTATAGCGCTTTTTTTGAGGGGGCGTGTCGGCTGCCCCTTCATCTGGCGGTCAACCTGCGCCGCCGGGACGCAGCGCCGCCGGGACCGCCTGGAGGACGTCGCTCGCAACGGGACCACTCGGGACACCGCATGGTCGGGTAAGTGATGCCGGGGGATGGGTAAGGGACACTTAGCAGAGCGGTGTGTGTCCCGATCCCCGTGATCGGGACTTACACACCGCGCTGCTAAATATTCTGATAGCGAAACGCTGCTATTAGCTAGTCAGAGTTGACCAGCTGATAGCAGCGATCGCTGGGGGGGGGGGTGGGGGATGAAACCCCCCGTGGTCGCATGGTAAGATGGCTGGCTATCAGTGATAGCCACCATCTTACCGGGCGCTGCGGGATGCCGCGAGTAGCGGCAAAAATGTTCATGACGTACCTGTATGTCATGGGTCGGGAACACCTTGCCACCCATGACGTACAGGTATGTCATAGGTCGGGAAGGGGTTAATGGTATAGAGAACTGTGTCTAGTGCATTAACTCTGATTTTTTGCCCATTGAAACCAGTAGGCCCATTGTGGTCTATGGGGAAAGCTGCTGAGTTGCCCATAGCAACCAATCAGATCGCTTCTTTCATTTTTGAAAAAGTCTCTGAAAAATGAAGGAAGTAATCTGATTGGTTGCTATGGGCAACTCAGAAACTTTTCCAGGAAAATATGCTGAGTTGCCCATAGCAACCAATCAGATCGCTTCTTTCATTTTGCAAAGGCATTGTGAAAAATGAAAGAAGCAATCTGGTTGCTATGGGCAACTGCACAACTCTTCCTCTACACTGGTCTTGATGAATCTCCCCCATAGAGGGAGATTTATCAAAACCTGCCCAGAGGAAAAGTTTCTGAGTTGCCCATAGCAACCAATCAGATCGCTTCTTTCATTTTTGAAAAAGCCTCTGAAAAATGAAGGATATTTTTGAGATTTTGGAAGCTGGGATACTCACTACACCCATGCATATCTAGATAATTAAGTATGGGGGGAACTTAAATTTATTTTTTAAATCACATGGAGTTTTGACTTTACTTCATTATGGTCGAATAAAGCACTTAAAGAGTTCCTTAAAATTAAAGATTCACTCTTTTGGATGAAAAGGGGCTTATTTATGTAAATCAATTATACGCTTTAGGTCAAATAAAGTCGTTTGAAGAGATAGCCCATAAGTGTGTGGGGGGAAGACAATCACAAACATTGTTTTTTACAAATAAGTAACACAGATCATAAAGCAATAAAAGGAGAGATTGGAGATTTCAGGGATTCTATATATAAGAAAAGTTTAATTAGACTATTTCCTTATGCAAAGTTGCTGTCTGGGCATGCTGGGAGTTGTGGTTCTGCAGCGGTTGGGGGTTCACAGCTTGAAGACCACTGCTATAGAGGGTGCAAATGTATCTGAGCCCTGGAACTCAAATAATGTGAAATATGAGATGATCAAAATGGAGCCCCTGCACTAATTACTTGGGTTCTGAGGTCTGTAAGGTCCATAGTAAAAACATCAGGTTCTGTCTATAGCAGATACTAAATCATGGCAGCTCAAAGAAACAAGCAGTCATTCTGACATGTCACATGTGATGTCATAGACAGCTGGAGGCCTGACATCCCACTGACAGCCGCCCGAGCCTTCAGTCTGTTCCAGTGCGATTAGTGAGAATAGTGAGATTAGCGTCTTCTTTTTCTACTTGTCTGAAATGGAGCTAAAAGGACTGGGGTTCGTCCCCCTCCTGTTGGCGTTTTGGTGTGCGGCCTGGCTTGCCACCAGCTACATCATGACGGTCGTCCTCGGCCATGCAGCCTCGCCACTGATGAGCATCAGGTAAGATAAACAAGCAAATTATTCTTATTTCATGGGTTGGGAGTGAGGAAATATCCATAATAACATTGGTTTCTTTTCCTTCACAGTGACGTGGGAAATGTCTTTCCCGAAAGCATATTATTCAGAATTGGATTTATAGGGACGTCCATTGGCACTTTGGTACTAACCTTTCTTATTTATAAGTATATGGTTATGCATACTGAAGAGTTCAGGGGTCATCAGGTCCTGATCCAGAGGATCCTGCTGGCCATTGTGTGGGCCTCCTGTTTTTCCACAGCTGTTATGCATGTATTGTCCCCCGAAGAATATCCCAGGATACACTTTGTCAGCACGATAATTTCCATTACATGTGAAGCCTTATACTACCTTGGGCAGTCCATCCAGATGTATAAATTACCAGGAGCAAAAAAAGTCATCCACCATAGTAGATGCACCTGCTGTGGCCTGACTTTTGTCTGTGTAGTTTTCTATTTTGGATATGAAACATTAAAGGAATTATTCCATAATGATGAAGACTGGGACGAGATCCGTGAAATCCCCATCATAATCATCGAGTGGGTGATGCTTCTACTGATCCTGATAAACATCGTGACCTATTATTCCACCATGCAGAGGTTATTGTTGACCGTCTCCAGAAACAGCTGCACACTCTCTCTTAGAGTAAAAATTGATGACTTCGGGGTGTAGACCACCACGGGGGCCATCAAGTGGACTTCTGGGAGAGATACTGCACAGGACACGGAAAACATCTAAAGAAGAATAACTGGGGGACTACATATGGTGCCAGTAATCATGACACAATAATATGAGCTGGTGATATTACCTATACAAAAAAAAAATAAAAAAAAATTATAAAAAAATATTGGTGTGTGAAGTGTAATACCTAGTTAGAAAAACAGAATCAAATTCATCATTATAACCCCCCTCTGCATTACCCTGTTTATTATTTTTCAAGCAAGCACTTTGTTCTAATTCGTCCACTCTCTGGCGTGCTCCTTGTATAAGGGGTTTGGGATACCCTTTTTGTTTAAAACGATCCTCCAGGTTCTCTAGTTGTTGTAGGTATTTTTGTGTGGAAGAACAATTCCTTCGGATTCTTTTCATTTGACCGAATGGAATGTTCTTCTTCCATTATTTAAGATGGCAACTGTTAAAGTCGAGGTATCTGTTTGCATTCACCTCCTTAAAATAGTTGGCAGTATGCGAACAGCCATCCTGAATATAGATATTTAAATCCAGGAACTCACATTTTTTGGGGGACTGATGCAGCGCTGCCTTTGGCAATTTCTGGCTCTGCTATAGCGCTTTTTTTGAGGGGGCGTGTCGGCTGCCCCTTCATCTGGCGGTCAACCTGCGCCGCCGGGACGCAGCGCCGCCGGGACCGCCTGGAGGACGTCGCTCGCAACGGGACCACTCGGGACACCGCATGGTCGGGTAAGTGATGCCGGGGGATGGGTAAGGGACACTTAGCAGAGCGGTGTGTGTCCCGATCCCCGTGATCGGGACTTACACACCGCGCTGCTAAATATTCTGATAGCGAAACGCTGCTATTAGCTAGTCAGAGTTGACCAGCTGATAGCAGCGATCGCTGGGGGGGGGGGTGGGGGATGAAACCCCCCGTGGTCGCATGGTAAGATGGCTGGCTATCAGTGATAGCCACCATCTTACCGGGCGCTGCGGGATGCCGCGAGTAGCGGCAAAAATGTTCATGACGTACCTGTATGTCATGGGTCGGGAACACCTTGCCACCCATGACGTACAGGTATGTCATAGGTCGGGAAGGGGTTAATGGTATAGAGAACTGTGTCTAGTGCATTAACTCTGATTTTTTGCCCATTGAAACCAGTAGGCCCATTGTGGTCTATGGGGAAAGCTGCTGAGTTGCCCATAGCAACCAATCAGATCGCTTCTTTCATTTTTGAAAAAGTCTCTGAAAAATGAAGGAAGTAATCTGATTGGTTGCTATGGGCAACTCAGAAACTTTTCCAGGAAAATATGCTGAGTTGCCCATAGCAACCAATCAGATCGCTTCTTTCATTTTGCAAAGGCATTGTGAAAAATGAAAGAAGCAATCTGGTTGCTATGGGCAACTGCACAACTCTTCCTCTACACTGGTCTTAATGAATCTCCCCCATAGAGGGAGATTTATCAAAACCTGCCCAGAGGAAAAGTTTCTGAGTTGCCCATAGCAACCAATCAGATCGCTTCTTTCATTTTTGAAAAAGCCTCTGAAAAATGAAGGATATTTTTGAGATTTTGGAAGCTGGGATACTCACTACACCCATGCATATCTAGATAATTAAGTATGGGGGGAACTTAAATTTATTTTTTAAATCACATGGAGTTTTGACTTTACTTCATTATGGTCGAATAAAGCACTTAAAGAGTTCCTTAAAATTAAAGATTCACTCTTTTGGATGAAAAGGGGCTTATTTATGTAAATCAATTATACGCTTTAGGTCAAATAAAGTCGTTTGAAGAGATAGCCCATAAGTGTGTGGGGGGAAGACAATCACAAACATTGTTTTTTACAAATAAGTAACACAGATCATAAAGCAATAAAAGGAGAGATTGGAGATTTCAGGGATTCTATATATAAGAAAAGTTTAATTAGACTATTTCCTTATGCAAAGTTGCTGTCTGGGCATGCTGGGAGTTGTGGTTCTGCAGCGGTTGGGGGTTCACAGCTTGAAGACCACTGCTATAGAGGGTGCAAATGTATCTGAGCCCTGGAACTCAAATAATGTGAAATATGAGATGATCAAAATGGAGCCCCTGCACTAATTACTTGGGTTCTGAGGTCTGTAAGGTCCATAGTAAAAACATCAGGTTCTGTCTATAGCAGATACTAAATCATGGCAGCTCAAAGAAACAAGCAGTCATTCTGACATGTCACATGTGATGTCATAGACAGCTGGAGGCCTGACATCCCACTGACAGCCGCCCGAGCCTTCAGTCTGTTCCAGTGCGATTAGTGAGAATAGTGAGATTAGCGTCTTCTTTTTCTACTTGTCTGAAATGGAGCTAAAAGGACTGGGGTTCGTCCCCCTCCTGTTGGCGTTTTGGTGTGCGGCCTGGCTTGCCACCAGCTACATCATGACGGTCGTCCTCGGCCATGCAGCCTCGCCACTGATGAGCATCAGGTAAGATAAACAAGCAAATGATTCTTATTTCATGGGTTGGGAGTGAGGAAATATCCATAATAACATTGGTTTCTTTTCCTTCACAGTGACGTGGGAAATGTCTTTCCCGAAAGCATATTATTCAGAATTGGATTTATAGGGACGTCCATTGGCACTTTGGTACTAACCTTTCTTATTTATAAGTATATGGTTATGCATACTGAAGAGTTCAGGGGTCATCAGGTCCTGATCCAGAGGATCCTGCTGGCCATTGTGTGGGCCTCCTGTTTTTCCACAGCTGTTATGCATGTATTGTCCCCCGAAGAATATCCCAGGATACACTTTGTCAGCACGATAATTTCCATTACATGTGAAGCCTTATACTACCTTGGGCAGTCCATCCAGATGTATAAATTACCAGGAGCAAAAAAAGTCATCCACCATAGTAGATGCACCTGCTGTGGCCTGACTTTTGTCTGTGTAGTTTTCTATTTTGGATATGAAACATTAAAGGAATTATTCCATAATGATGAAGACTGGGACGAGATCCGTGAAATCCCCATCATAATCATCGAGTGGGTGATGCTTCTACTGATCCTGATAAACATCGTGACCTATTATTCCACCATGCAGAGGTTATTGTTGACCGTCTCCAGAAACAGCTGCACACTCTCTCTTAGAGTAAAAATTGATGACTTCGGGGTGTAGACCACCACGGGGGCCATCAAGTGGACTTCTGGGAGAGATACTGCACAGGACACGGAAAACATCTAAAGAAGAATAACTGGGGGACTACATATGGTGCCAGTAATCATGACACAATAATATGAGCTGGTGATATTACCTATACAAAAAAAAAATAAAAAAAAATAATAAAAAAATATTGGTGTGTGAAGTGTAATACCTAGTTAGAAAAACAGAATCAAATTCATCATTATAACCCCCCTCTGCATTACCCTGTTTATTATTTTTCAAGCAAGCACTTTGTTCTAATTCGTCCACTCTCTGGCGTGCTCCTTGTATAAGGGGTTTGGGATACCCTTTTTGTTTAAAACGATCCTCCAGGTTCTCTAGTTGTTGTAGGTATTTTTGTGTGGAAGAACAATTCCTTCGGATTCTTTTCATTTGACCGAATGGAATGTTCTTCTTCCATTATTTAAGATGGCAACTGTTAAAGTCGAGGTATCTGTTTGCATTCACCTCCTTAAAATAGTTGGCAGTATGCGAACAGCCATCCTGAATATAGATATTTAAATCCAGGAACTCACATTTTTTGGGGGACTGATGCAGCGCTGCCTTTGGCAATTTCTGGCTCTGCTATAGCGCTTTTTTTGAGGGGGCGTGTCGGCTGCCCCTTCATCTGGCGGTCAACCTGCGCCGCCGGGACGCAGCGCCGCCGGGACCGCCTGGAGGACGTCGCTAGCAACGGGACCACTCGGGACACCGCATGGTCGGGTAAGTGATGCCGGGGGATGGGTAAGGGACACTTAGCAGAGCGGTGTGTGTCCCGATCCCCGTGATCGGGACTTACACACCGCGCTGCTAAATATTCTGATAGCGAAACGCTGCTATTAGCTAGTCAGAGTTGACCAGCTGATAGCAGCGATCGCTGGGGGGGGGGGGGGGGGGATGAAACCCCCCGTGGTCGCATGGTAAGATGGCTGGCTATCAGTGATAGCCACCATCTTACCGGGCGCTGCGGGATGCCGCGAGTAGCGGCAAAAATGTTCATGACGTACCTGTATGTCATGGGTCGGGAACACCTTGCCACCCATGACGTACAGGTATGTCATAGGTCGGGAAGGGGTTAATGGTATAGAGAACTGTGTCTAGTGCATTAACTCTGATTTTTTGCCCATTGAAACCAGTAGGCCCATTGTGGTCTATGGGGAAAGCTGCTGAGTTGCCCATAGCAACCAATCAGATCGCTTCTTTCATTTTTGAAAAAGTCTCTGAAAAATGAAGGAAGTAATCTGATTGGTTGCTATGGGCAACTCAGAAACTTTTCCAGGAAAATATGCTGAGTTGCCCATAGCAACCAATCAGATCGCTTCTTTCATTTTGCAAAGGCATTGTGAAAAATGAAAGAAGCAATCTGGTTGCTATGGGCAACTGCACAACTCTTCCTCTACACTGGTCTTAATGAATCTCCCCCATAGAGGGAGATTTATCAAAACCTGCCCAGAGGAAAAGTTTCTGAGTTGCCCATAGCAACCAATCAGATCGCTTCTTTCATTTTTGAAAAAGCCTCTGAAAAATGAAGGATATTTTTGAGATTTTGGAAGCTGGGATACTCACTACACCCATGCATATCTAGATAATTAAGTATGGGGGGAACTTAAATTTATTTTTTAAATCACATGGAGTTTTGACTTTACTTCATTATGGTCGAATAAAGCACTTAAAGAGTTCCTTAAAATTAAAGATTCACTCTTTTGGATGAAAAGGGGCTTATTTATGTAAATCAATTATACGCTTTAGGTCAAATAAAGTCGTTTGAAGAGATAGCCCATAAGTGTGTGGGGGGAAGACAATCACAAACATTGTTTTTTACAAATAAGTAACACAGATCATAAAGCAATAAAAGGAGAGATTGGAGATTTCAGGGATTCTATATATAAGAAAAGTTTAATTAGACTATTTCCTTATGCAAAGTTGCTGTCTGGGCATGCTGGGAGTTGTGGTTCTGCAGCGGTTGGGGGTTCACAGCTTGAAGACCACTGCTATAGAGGGTTCACCAGTAAGGGGCCCGAGCCCCCGCCCCCCCGGAGCCATCTTTTTTATATAAACCTTCAGCCTGTAGAGGAGTGTACAGAGGGGTTTAGAGGAGTGTACATGAGTGACAGATGGGTGTACATGGGTGACAGAGGGGTGTAGAGGAGTGTACATGGGTGACAGATGGGTGTACATGGGTGACAGAGGGGTATAGAGGAGTGTACATGGGTGACAGAGGCGTGTAGAGGAGTGTACATGGGTGACAGAGGGGTGTAGAGGAGTGTACATGGGTGACAGAGGGGTGTAGAGGAGTGTGCACCCTAAAGCACAAACTCATGCCGCACACGCGTGTGTGTGTTTATATAGATATATATATATATATATATATATATATATATATATATATATAAATGTCGAAAAAAAATGCAGCACTACTTTACCACAGTAGGCGGGTGCCAGCTCCTCAGGCTCGATCACAGCCAATTGATAACTTCAAAAATGGTGCGGCACTCCAAATATCCAAAAAATAACTATTTATTCCACATGTCAAACAGTGCGACGTTTCAGCCCCTCTTGCTTGCATGCACACATACATAAACAGACCTACACTCATATAAATATCAATACAAACAAAATGAAAAACTTTATTAAAACTTTTTTGGGGATTGGAGGCTTTTTTTTTAGATTGGAGGCTCCATTATACATACACTGTACAGCAATCATACCTCCATTATACATACACTGTACAGCAATCATACCTCCATTATACATACACTGTACAGCAATCATACCTCCATTATACATACACTGTACAGCAATCATACCTCCATTATACATACACTGTACAGCAATCATACCTCCATTATACATACACTGTACAGCAATCATACATCCATTATAAATACACTGTGACTGTACAGCAATCATACATCCATTATACATACACTGTGACTGTACAGCAATCATACATTCAGTATACATACACTGTACAGCAATCATACCTCCATTATACATACACTGTACAGCAATCATACCTCCATTATACATACACTGTACAGAAATCATACATTCATTATACATACACTGTACAGCAATCATACCTCCATTATACATACACTGTACAGCAATCATACATCCATTATACATACACTGTACAGCAATCATACATCCATTATACATACACTGTACAGCAACCATACCTCCATTATACATACACTGTACAGCAATCATACATTCATTATACATACACTGTACAGCAATCATACCTCCATTATACATACACTGTACAGCAATCATACATTCATTATACATACACTGTACAGCAATCATACATACATTATACATACACTGTACAGCAAGCATACCTCCATTATACATACACTGTACAGCAATCATACATTCATTATACATACACTGTACAGCAATCATACATCCATTATACATACACTGTACAGCAATCATACATCCATTATACATACACTGTACAGCAATCACACATCCATTATACATACACTGTACAGCAAGCATACCTCCATTATACATACACTGTACAGCAAGCATACCTCCATTATACATACACTGTACAGCAAGCATACCTCCATTATACATACACTGTACAGCAATTATACCTCCATTATACATACACTGTACAGAAATCATACATTCATTATACATACACTGTACAGCAATCATACCTCCATTATACATACACTGTACAGCAATCATACATCCATTATACATACACTGTACAGCAATCATACCTCCATTATACATACACTGTACAGCAATCACACATTCATTATACATACACTGTACAGCAATCATACCTCCATTATACATACACTGTACAGCAATCATACATCCATTATACATACACTGTACAGCAAGCATACCTCCATTATACATACACTGTACAGCAATCATACATTCAGTATACATACACTGTACAGCAATCATACATCCATTATACATACACTGTACAGCAAGCATACCTCCATTATACATACACTGTACAGCAAGCATACCTCCATTATACATACACTGTACAGCAATCATACATCCATTATACATACACTGTACAGCAAGCATACCTCCATTATACATACACTGTACAGCAAGCATACATCCATTATACATACACTGTACAGCAATCATACATTCATTATACATACACTGTACAGCAATCGTACCTCTATTATACATACACTGTACAGCAATCGTACCTCTATTATACATACACTGTACAGCAATCATACATCCATTATACATACACTGTACAGCAAGCATACCTCCATTATACATACACTGTACAGCAATCATACATTTATTATACATACACTGTACAGCAATCATACATCCATTATACATACACTGTACAGCAATCATACATCCATAATGCATACACTGTACAGCAATCATACATCCATTATACATACACTGTACAGCAAGCATACCTCCATTATACATACACTGTACAGCAATCATACATTCATTATACATACACTGTACAGCAATCATACATCCATTATACATACACTGTACAGCAATCATACATCCATTATACATACACTGTACAGCAATCATAAATCCATTATTCATACACTGTACAGCAATCATACATCCATTATACATACACTGTACAGCAATCATACATCCATTATACATACACTGTACAGCAATCATACATTCATAATACATACACTGTACAGCAATCATACATTCATTATACATACACTGTGTCTGTACAGCAATCATACATCCATTATACATACACTGTACAGCAAGCATACCTCCATCATACATACACTGTACAGCAATCATACATTCAGTATACATACACTGTACAGCAATCATACATTCATTATACATACACTGTACAGCAAGCATGCCTCCATTATACATACACTGTACAGCAAGCATACCTCCATTATACATACACTGTACAGCAATCATACATCCATTATACATACACTGTACAGCAAGCATACCTCCATTATACATACACTGTACAGCAATCATACATTCATTATACATACACTGTACAGCAATCATACATCCATTATACATACATCGTACAGCAATCATACATCCATTATACATACACTGTACAGCAAGCATACCTCCATTATACATACACTGTACAGCAATCATACATTCATTATACATACACTGTACAGCAATAATACATCCATTATACATACACTGTACAGCAATCATACATTCATTATACATACACTGTACAGCAATCATACATCCATTATACATACACTGTACAGCAAGCATACCTCCATTATACATACACTGTACAGCAATCATACATTCATTATACATACACTGTACAGCAATCATACATCCATTATACATACACTGTACAGCAATCATACATTCATTATACATACACTGTACAGCAATCATACATCCATTATACATACACTGTACAGCAATCATACATCCATTATACATACACTGTACAGCAATCACACATCCATTATACATACACTGTACAGCAAGCATACCTCCATTATACATACACTGTGCAGCAATCATACATCCATTATACATACACTGTACAGCAATCATACATCCATTATACATACACTGACTGTACAGCAATCATACATCCATTATACATACACTGTGACTGTATAGCAATCAAACATCCATTATACATACACTGTACAGCAAGCGTACCTCCATTATACATACACTGTGACTGTACAGCAATCATACATCCATTATACATACACTGTACAGCAATCATACATTCATTATACATACACTGTACAGCAATCATACATCCATTATACATACACTGTACAGCAAGCATACCTCCATTATACATACACTGTACAGCAATCATACATTCATTATACATACACTGTACAGCAATCATACATCCATTATACATACACTGTACAGCAATCATACATCCATTATACATACACTGTACAGCAATCATACATCCATTATACATACACTGTACAGCAATCATACCTCCATTATACATACACTGTACAGCAAGCATACCTCCATTATACATACACTGTGCAGCAATCATACATCCATTATACATACACTGTACAGCAATCATACATCCATTATACATACACTGACTGTACAGCAATCATACATCCATTATACATACACTGTGACTGTATAGCAATCAAACATCCATTATACATACACTGTACAGCAAGCGTACCTCCATTATACATACACTGTGACTGTACAGCAATCATACATCCATTATACATACACTGTACAGCAAGCATACCTCCATTATACATACCCTGTGACTGTACAGCAATCATACATCCATTATACATACACTGTACAGCAATCATACATCCATTATACATACACTGTACAGCAAGCATACCTCCATTATACATACACTGTACAGCAATCATACCTCCATTATACATACACTGTACAGCAATCATACCTCCATTATACATACACTGTACAGCAATCATACCTCCATTATACATACACTGTACAGCAAGCATACCTCCATTATACATACACTGTACAGCAAGCATACCTCCATTATACATACACTGTGACTGTACAGCAATCATACATCCATCATACATACACTGTACAGCAAGCATACCTCCATTATACATAAACTGTACAGCAATCATACATCCATTATACATACACTGTGACTGTACAGCAATCATACATCCATTATACATACACTGTGACTGAACAGCAAGCATACCTCCATTATACATACACTGACTGTACAGCAATCATACATCCATTATACATACACTATACAGCAAGCATACCTCCATTATACATACACTGTACAGCAAGCATACCTCCATTATACATACACTGTATAGCAATCATACCTCCATTATACATACACTGTACAGCAATCATACCTCCATTATACATACACTGTGACTGTACAGCAATCATACATCCAATCCATTAATAATGGATTGGATGTATGATTGTTGTACAGTCACAGACACAGTGTATGTATAATGGATGTATGATTGCTGTACAGTGTATGTATAATGGACAGGGCTGTCTTTAATTTTGATTGGACCCTGGGCAAGCAATTTTTTTGGGGGGCCCCCCGGTCCCCCACCCCCATCCCACACACACTCGGGATCAGTACAGGATCAGTAATGTAATGTATGTACACAGTGACCTCACCAGCAGAATAGTGAGTACAGCTCTGGAGAGAAGGTGTGTTCTGCTGAGCTCCAGAGTTTCCCAGAGAAGCAGTGATTTTCTTCCACCCCTCCCCAGGTGTGTGGCAGACACCTGGGTAGGTTTTCCTGCTATGGAGCCCCGGGAAGCTGGGGCTTCATCTTGCACCCCCCCCCCCCCCCCCCCCCCCGTTCTCGGCTGGCGGGGTGTGCAAAGGAAAATGCAACAGCCAGTAGTCAGGATGGGGTGAGGAGATCCACCAGGGTCCACAGCCATGTGGGGCCCCCTCCCCGACCTCAGCTGGGAGCTGCAAAGCTTCCAGCAGAAGCTCATCCAGGCAGCGGAGTGGAAAGTCTGCATCATAGTTACATAGTTACAAAGTTACATAGTTAGTATGGTTGAAAAAAGACATACGTCCATCAAGTCCAACCAGGGGATTGAAGGGAAGGATGTAAGGGGATAAGGGAAAGGGATGTAGTTTTATAATTCTGCATAAGCTTTAATGTTATTTTGTTCCAGGAATGTATCTAACCCTGTTTTAAAGCTGTTAATTGTTCCTGCTGTGACCAGTTCCTGAGGTAGACCGTTCCATAAATTCACAGTCCTCACGGTAAAGAAGGCGTGCCGCCCCTTTAGACTAAACCTTTTCTTTTCCAGACGGAGGGAGTGCCCCCTCGTCCTTTGGGGGGGTTTAACCTGGAACAGTTTTTCTCCATATTTTTTGTATGGGCCATTAATATACTTATATACGTTTATCATATCCCCATATCCAGCCTGTTTCCTCAGAACCCCAGCAATGGGGGGTAAAGGGGCCCAAAGAATCCCTGGCCAGCTTTGGGTCCAAAATCCAGGCCAAGATGGCTCAGTATGAACAGCTCGGAAAACAACTAAGAGGCCTCAGAGAGGAGCTGAAGTTTGCAAGACTGTTGAGACCCAATTAGCTCCGAGCAGGCTATAACTACCCCTCCCCCTTACTACAATAATTAATTAAATAATAACTGACACAACAACAATTCAACTTTTCCGTGGGTGGGGATCGGCCACAGCTTTATTTATAAAATTACTTATATAAATAACAATTTAACTGTAACAAAGACACCGATTGGCTTCTTGCCAACCCGAGAGGTGCTGCCACACTATCCTGTGTGGAGGTCTACCCCGGGTTGACCCCGCTTTCACCGTCTTCTTACCGCCAAGCTGTGACTTACAATAAACAGAGATACAAAAAGGGAGGGAGGGAGGGCAAAACTCCGGGTCCTGGGCAGATTGAGGGGGGAAGGGAGGCACCACAGCTATAAATACCCAGGGGAGGGCCTTTGAAAGCCCGGGAAACTATTAGACCCCTGATTGGTGCACTCCTTCCCCCCCACCCATGGGACATACCACTATAGTTAGCAACAAGTTTTTACAGGCGGGGGAGGGGGCTAAAAAACATTGCCTGTATATTTCTTAACCCCTTAACTGCTCACCAGTCAGGGGGCAAGCTAGTTATGCACAGCTTGCCCCTCCAGACTGTTGAGACCCAATTAGCTCCGAGCTGGCTATAACTACCCCTCCCCCTTACTACAATAATTAATTAAATAATAACTGACACAACAACAATTCAACTTTTCCGTGGGTGGGGATCGGCCACAGCTTTATTTATAAAATTACTTATATAAATAACAATTTAACTGTAACAAAGACACCGATTGGCTTCTTGCCAACCCAAGAGGTGCTGCCACACTGTCCTGTGTGGAGGTCTACCCCGGGTTGACCCCGCTTTCACCGTCTTCACCGTCCACCCAAGAGATACTGGATAGCCAACACCTGGGGCCAACTCAGCCCCCCGAACACACCCAACACATTTCCTCTCCAGGAAAGTCGCCCAACACATTTCCTCTCCAGGAAAGTCGCCCAACACATTTCCTCTCCAGGAAATTCTCCCAACACATAACCTCTCCAGGAAATCCGAGGTACCTGCCGCCAGGTCCTATGTTTTTGCATTTTATTTTATTTTTTGTAATTTTTATTTTTTTTGTATTCACTAACTCTTGTGTGAACTCATTTCTCATTTCTCGCCCATACACCGAAGAGTGCCGCAGCACTCGCACCACCTTGCGGAAAGCCGCTCGCAAAACAAAAACACATGTGGGAAACATCAAACTGGGCGAAAATAGCAACGCAACAAGCAGATCGCCCGCGCCCCACGCGCTGCGCTACCCTCTCCGGAAACTGAGCCCTCTCCGCCGACACCGACACAAAAAGAGAGCGAATCCCAAACTCACAACACCCCCTCCTACAAAGAGAAGCCAAAACCCAAAACAGACAATCGAGGGCGGGGAGCATAAAAGAAAAAGAGGTGGGGGGGGAGGCCCCCACCGCAGTCCAATCAACAATAGGACGACAACAGGAAAAAACAGTCATTCGTGGACCCTCATGCAGCACAAGCTGTGTGTCCCAGATCGCCTAAGCAATCTCGGACCGACGGACCTGAAAACGCACAAAATAGGCACCCAAAAAACACATCAGACACCCAAGTGTCATGGAAGGAGACGAGGAGAAAGAAAGTGCCCCATCCACCTAGCCCCGAAAAAAGCCAGCGCAAAACCTCGGATCAGAAAAAACGACGCAAAAGCGACAACCAAAAATCCGACCCACAGCCGCCACCAAGCGACCCAAAAACTGATAGGAAAAAATGGTCGCCGACAGCAAGGCCACCCGCTCACGGGCCCAGCCCCTAGGTATACACCAACATCCCACCAACCGCAAAGCAGAAAAGAAAAATCACCCCCCGTCATGCGGCAACCTCACCCCACTGGATCGCAGCACAGTGGGAAAGCACCCTTTTTTTTTTTTTTGCACTGAGTAGTAGGTGATTCACATGAACAGGTGAAGATACCCAGCGTCACATACTAAGAATGTTAATTGGATACATGCAGAATACAGCCCAAATCTCGAACGTCCTTGGATAGGAGACACAGCAGTTAACTTATTTTATCACAGCCTATCAAAACGAAATAGGAAGTCAAACAGCAGAACCTTGTAGGTACAAAAAACAAAACCCCTATCCACAGACACACTTGGAACCTTCGGGACCCTCCTTGACTGTAGACATCCCGGCCTCCACACCAACCCCAACTACTCGCAAGCGCCTCACCGTGAGTGCGACCAAGTCGCAGGAGCCACTAAAGCGGACCAAGAAATACACCAATCTCCACGATGACCCACAGGCCGAAAATTTAACCACAACTGTATCACTCAGTCCTACCCCGGGACCCGAACCCGAGGTGGTCTCCCATTCCACAGCCACATGAGCAAACCTTCCGACTCCACCCGAGGGAGCAACCTCCGGAACCACTGCCAGAGAACGGGACAAAGCGTCAACACCCAATACCGACCCCAGGGAGTACAGCCGCAAAATAAACCTTATCTCCAAACAGCGAAGCACTAGGTGCAACAAGCCGAGCGCAGGAAGAAAGCCGAAAGAAAGAAATAATAACAGTGACAACGCCCCAAATGTCAGACCGACAAAACGCCCCCGATCACTCAAATCACACCCAAAAAAGAAAAGCATCACCAAATTATAGCGCAATCAAGCACAGGGGCCACGCCAACCCACACAGTACCGTTACAATCCTAGAACATGAACTGCTGAAGCAAGCACCCAAAGTCCCACAACCAACACCAAAGGAAAAAGCACAAACAAAAAACCCAAGCATGGCAGAAACCCACTGACTACCAAGACACCCAGTAGTAAACCACCCTGCAGCACCACTGGAAAACCAAAACACCACACCAACAACCAACCAAACCAGCCACACCCGGGAACAGAGCGAGCTCTCCATGAGCTGCAACGGGGGACTGAAAGCAGGCCTGTCCACTGCATCACGCCTGAAAAAAACCCAACCAACCGGAACGTCAGCCCTTAGTGCACCAGGGGCACATATGCGGGGGCACAGATACCACACACCCTCGGCGGCCAGAGACAACCTGCAGGAAAAAACTCCGCCCTGAACCACATTCCACGTGGAACATTCAGTAAACCAGCAAGGACCGGAACCGGGGCACATAGCGAGCCCTGAAGAAACCAAAACAGAGAAAACGCAATTACTCCCTGACCATAGGAAAGCAGCAAACCAAGGCCAACAAGGCATGCGGAAGACATGCTAATCTCCTCAAAATCGTTCCAATTTTAACATACATGCTGCCGAAGCGAGCACAAAATATGGACGCTTCACAAATTTGCATGTCAGCCTTGCAGCAACAAACCACACCCCAACAAGTGTAGAGCACAGGAGAATCACCCTCCGGAATACCACCACGAACAGAAGAAACCACACAGGCAAGACAAACGGAGACACAAGCAAAACCTACCCCCAGAGACTCAAGCGAAACCTACCCTCCGCCACATCAGCCAAAGCACCCAGCACGACATACAGGAGTCCCATGCCTACATGAGATTGGGCGAAACAGGAAAAAACAGCAGACAAATATACTAGGACAATGGAGCAGCGGAGAGAGACTACAACTTAAGATGGAGAGATAAACCAAACAAAGGGGGAGAAAACCCAAAGAAACAAAACCGTGACTGGGTGGCAGCCACCGATTCAGGAAAAGGAACATGCCTACGGGAGCTAAGTCAGCAAAACCCCGGCCACCTAGAGCGTAAGGCCAAAAGACCACACACCCAAGCGCGCACCGCAGAAAATGATACCCTACCAAAGCACCCCGTCAAGAAGAGACGTACCCAACTCACAACCAGAGACCAACACAGATATACACCCATATCCGAGACCCAAACTCAACAAACACACGGGAACAAAAGGACGAACACTACACAGACGTAGCAATAAGCACACAAACCAGGGAAGGGGCAAAGCCCCACATCAGAAGACTCACCAATTCCAGAAAATGGAGAAGCACAACAGAGGGAGGAACCACTTCACCACCGCCGCAGGCGTGGGACAAGGCACGCTGGAGACCGCCGGGTCGCGGGCACTCGGCCGCCGCACGGAACGGCGCCGGAAACCACGCCGGGAAAACAGCAGTAGAGGACTCCGAGGGAGAACCCTGCGGGAAGAACCGAAACACCTACTCCCCGCAGGTGAACAGAAGGCCCAAAAAACACCGCCTGTGCCGCCCCCCAGGACCAGAGCGAGAGCGGCGACAAATACGTCTATGCCCCCATCCGGCCCCAGAGGGGGGAAGAGCAACACGAAATCAGGGGAGCACTCCCTACCCCTCCACGGGGGGCATTGGAGAGGCAGGAGGAAGGAGGACAGCAGTGGCAGCAGTGGGGGAAGGGGGGGGGTTGGGAACTCGGGGCAGAGAGGTGATGGGGAGGCGTGGGGGGGGCGCAATGGATGCAAGAACCATGGGGAGCACTGGAAGAGCACGAGGAAAAAGGGGGAGGGGCAGCAGCAGCAGTGGGCAGGGGGGGAGTGCTAGTGTGGTGGGGGTAAGGAGCCGGGCAATGGAGTGGGGACGGTATGAGTGCTCATATAGTTGGCGTTGTGATCTGAAGCTGTCCGCAGTACCATTGTCGTTTCGATCAGAGTTTGAGATCGCTGTTTTTCATATTTACGGTATAAAAAGGGGTCAAAAATACGCTATTTTGGACTGTGAAATTTATTTATTCAAGTAATATTACTTATTTATGTATTTTATTCATTAATTAATAAATTTGTAATGTTTTTTTTTTTTTTTTTTTTTTATATTATACACGTACGCCATAGACGGAGCGCCTTAAATGACTATATTTATTAATTAATTTATTTATTTTTTTATACTACGGACATGTAGGCACGTGGCGATACCACACGTGTATGTTGTTGTAATATACAGTATTTTATGTATTATTATTTTATTTATAGATTTTAATTTTTTATCATTACTATTATGGTATTTTTCTTTTCTTTTCTTTTTCTTTTTTTTTTTTATTATTAATTTTTATTTTTTATTTTATTTTATGATGTGGAAAAGGGGGGTGATCAAACGTGTAAAATTGCAAGGGTTAAAAGATCTTTATTAACTTAACTATTCAAATACTTCAACAGTTTTTTTTTTTTTTTGCAATGCTATAGCTCCCCTAGGAGCTATAACACTGCACACACTGAACCTGACACCGATCACTTGCCATGTAGTAACATGGCAATGATCGG
Source organism: Hyla sarda (assembly GCF_029499605.1). NCBI lineage: Eukaryota > Metazoa > Chordata > Amphibia > Anura > Hylidae > Hyla > Hyla sarda. The sequence goes on along the minus strand of NW_026610849.1, from coordinate 34,444 downwards.
TGTTATCAATGATTGATTGCTCAAGCCTGAATTTCAGGCTTGGAGCAATCAATTGAGGAGCGGACGCGCAGGAGGCAGGTGAGTGACCCTCCTGCTGCGTCCCAGCTGATCGGGACATCGCGATTTTATCGCGATGGTCCCAATCAGCCCGCTGAGCAGCCGGGATGCGTTCAATTACATTTTCAGACGCGGCGATGACTTTGATCGCCGCGTCTGAAAAGGTGATGCCGGACATCTGCCAGATCGGCGATGTCCGGCATTATCAGGGGTCCTGGTCGCTAATAGCAACTGGGACCCAACAGCTATAATGCGCGCTCACTATGTGAGCGCGGATTATAGCTGGGGACGCGCAAATGGACGTTAATAAACGTCCATTTGCGCAAACGTTAAAGGGGGTTAAAACAGCAGCAGCCACCCAGGGGCCGCCACCTCCAGAGCGGAGGGGACAAACAGGCGGGAGGGGGGGTTATGGTAAGGACCGCAACAGGGGGGGGGAGGCAGACGAAGGGGACCGCAACAGGGGGGAAAAAAGAGACGGACGGGGCAAGTAGGTAATCAGAGCCTGCTCCAGGAGCACCCAGGAGAGAGGGATCAAAGTACAGGCAGGGGAGAGGGCAAAAGAACGGGACAGGGCTCAAAGGGATTACAGTGGGAAAGGAGGGCAGGACTGATAAGAGGTCCGCCAGCCTCCTGAACCCGCCAAGGGTGCAACAGGAGGGGAGGCCAGCTCAGCCACAAGGGAGCATGCCAGCCCTCACCCATCTGCTCCATCCAGGCCACAAATAAGGGGCAGACACATACCAGCCAGCAGTCAAAACTCCGGGTCCTGGGCAGATTGAGGGGGAAAGGGAGGCACCACAGCTATAAATACCCAGGGGAGGGCCCCTGAAAGCCCGGGAAACTATTAGACCCCTGATTGGTGCACTCCTTCCCCCCCACCCATGGGACATACCACTATAGTTAGCAACAAGTTTTTACAGGCGGGGGAGGGGGCTAAAAAACATTGCCTGTATATTTCTTAACCCCTTAACTGCTCACCAGTCAGGGGGCAAGCTAGTTATGCACAGCTTGCCCCTCCAGCTACCAAGCAAACAATGCAGCAAAGACCAAGAGGGCAGCATTTTCCACCAAGGTGAGAGCTCTGAAGAAACAGGTGGATGAGATTGTTAGGCTGAGATCGGACATTGTGGAGGGAGGTGGTATACTCAGCGAGAGACTTGTGAACAAGGATCGTTTCTCCAGCATGAAGGTCTCAGCACAAGTGAGTAACCAAGATGACTGCCAGAGTGAGCAGGAAGAGATGGAGGGAGGTGAGGAGGGGAATTAGAGTGAGGGGGATATGGATACTGGACCTGTGTGTACCACCACTACTGTTACCCCAGACCCCCCACTTACCCTCAGTGAGGACTATGTAAACCCGGCTCAGGTGGCCTTACCTCCCTCCAGTGAGGAGGATGATGATGATGATGACGGCAGTGACTGCAGTGATGGAAGCGGCTTGGCAGATGGGGGTCTCCTGCGGGCAATTGTTATGCAGGAGTCCCCCACCCGTCTGGAAAACTTTTCCTTCGGGGATGATTTGGGCCCAGAGGAGAAGGGAAAGAAGAAGAAGAAAGGAAAGGGCAAGAAGAGGAAGAAGACACAAGGAGTTAAGTTTGTCTTTTCTCCCTTCCAGCAGTCTGGGTCGGCTGAAAAGGGTGCTGGGTCCCCCAATCTGCCAGACCCCGTTTCTGTAGTGGAGCGGGGCCAGCATGGGGGATACAGTAGCGCACCCAAAATGGCCGCGGGTGCTATAGAAAAAAAAGGGCACCCTCCTGTGAGGGGGGAGGGTGTCCAGGCACCGGAAAATGGCGGCAGATTCACCCGTTCGGGGGGCGGTCCCCTGGTTGAAGTGGGCGGTACAGGTCCTGGCACCGCAGGGCACTCTCCTGTGAGGGGGGGGGGGGAGTGTCCGGGCGCTGGACCTTGTTGGTTCAGGGGGCGGTCCCCTAGGTGGCGTGGTTGATACTGGTTCTGGCGCCAGGGGGCACTCCGCTATAAAGTGGGAGGTTCCCTGCACATCAGCTGTAGCGGGAGTTAGTCCGGAGGGACAGTCTTTTTGTGAGGGGGAGTGGCCACCCATTTCAGAGGCGGAGCCTGTGTCTGCACCCAAAGACACAGGAAGAAAGAACTATGCAGCACCAATCCTGAAACCGGCAACCCTTAAACATGAAGCAAAAGACCCAGCCAGCCCAGTCTGTAACACTCCAAGGGAGAGTGAACGCAAGAGTGAAAGTGAAAGGAAAAATGTGAATAAAAATGGTAATGTGCAGAATGTGAGTTATAGTGGTGTGCATGGGAGGAGTTGTGGTAGCAGTGTTGATGAGGGGGGTGCAAGTAGTGTGCAAGAGAGGGGTGCAAGTAGTGTGCAAGAGAGGGGTGCAAGAGGAGTGCAAGAGAGGGGTGCAAGTGTAGTCCAAGAGAGGGGTGCTAGTGAAATACAGGTGAGGAGTGGTAGTGGAATGACAGAGAGAGGTGTTATGGCTGTTAAGAATAAGGGTCCAGGTTTGGCCTCTGGGTCAGTTCCTGGTTCGACTGCCCCCCCGGTAGTGGCTGCTTCTCAGAGAAGCTATGCCAGCGTCACTGCCGGGGGATCAGGGGGATCCCCATCTCCGTCTGGCTCTGGGGGTCACTTGCAACAGCGCCTCCTGGAGGCTCTACGTAGGGGAGACAGGTCAATCCATGTAGAGGGGAGGGGTGAGGTTGACCTGTCTTTTTGGATAGAAAGACATGGCTTAGGCGCCTTCCGAGAACAAAACGGGGAGGTGGTCTGGTCCCTCCCGACATCCGGCCAGGAAAGTGGCCGTAGGAATGTGGTCCGTTTAGTGTGGAGGGGCGAAGATGCGCGTCCGCCTCGGGGTAAGGTGGTTGAGCTCCTCCTCCGGATGGAATTCAGGGCAAGTGACATCTTTGCCCTGATCCACCCCTATGGTACTTCCGAGTTTGACATCAGCTTTGTTCGGCCAGAGGGTCTGGAACTTTTCTGGTCGAATTATGAGGTGGTGAAAAGCGAGCCCGGCTGGCGGGATTTCGCCGTAAAGGCGATATCCCGTCAGAATCTGGCCAAGAAAGTGACCGTTTTGACACGTAACGAGTCACTATCTTGCTATGACATTATGACCTGGCTTAGCCGATATGGGGATGTGACGGACATGCCAAAAAAGAACTATGACGAACATGGGATCTGGTCTGGGGCCTGGACGTTTTCCGTCAAACTGAAGCGTTCGGGGAGCACTGTTGCCCACATCCCATCAGCTGCTTTTCTTGGGAGAGACAGAATCCAAGTTTTCTACCAGGGGCAGCCCAAGGTCTGTCACAGGTGTGGCAGCCCCACTCACTTTAGCGCAGCCTGTACCGTGCAGGTCTGTGCACTGTGCGGTGGGGTAGGTCATCTTGCCGCATCCTGTAGGCAGATCAGGTGTCATCTGTGTGGTGTCTTAGGACACCCTTTCAGCCGTTGTCCTAGCGCCTTTGCCCGTGCGACGGTCACCTTGGCTGGGGAGAGCAGTAACGTTGCCTCAGCTGGGGAGGGCACGGGTGCGGGTGAAGGTGCAACAGGGTCAGTGAAGAGGAAAAGTCCCGCCAGGCTGAGGCGGGAGGCTAATCGGAGAAGGAGCAGGGAACTGGAGAGTTCCCATGTGGCAGGGGTAGCTTCTGGCCCTGCTCCTGAGGTTAGTCCTGAAACTGCTTAGACCCTGGGGGAGAATGTGCTGGAAGAGGAAATGGGGAGAATCTGTAAAGAAGAGGGCAGCAAGGCCGATCTTTCCGATTCCTCCCACTGTGAAAGTGTGGATGAGGAGGGTGAAGAGAGGCCAAAAAAGAAGGGCAGTAAAGGGAGGTCGGAGCCCTCTAGTCCCCGTGCTGCGGACCAGGTCCCAAGCGGAAGCTTACCTGCCCCCCCTCTGATTGATCTGTCTAACCGGTACTCTGTCCTTGAAGACATCTCCTCCCCCTCCTTGAAGGGGGGGGGTCAGGGATGGGGTGCCTGAAGTGGGGGAGCCTCCAGGGGGAACTGGGCCCTGTCCTGATGGGGCAATTTCCGCAGGGGATGGGGCCAAATCGGAGCCAGGCGGAGATGGGGATTATAAAATGGACCAGTCAGAATCAAAAAAACGGTCCAAAGACAAGGAAGCCTCCTCATCTGGGGATGAGGGGGTAAAGAAGAAACAAAAATGAGGGGGTTAGGGCCGTCTATCTCAATCACCCATGATGGCGGCACTCACCCCATTGACACTGGCATCTATTAACTGTGCCAGTATAAAGTCTGATACGGCTAGATTCGCAGCCTTTGATTTTCTCGGCCGTGTTGAAGCCGATATTTTGTATCTGCAGGAGACCAGGTTGTCAGATCTTGCCTCTCTGGTAAAAGCCAGGAGAGAGTGGAGGCGTGGCCCCTCCCACTGGTCTCTTGCGGCTGAGCCGTATAGTGGGGTGGCGGTCCTTTTTACCGCTCCTGTTGAATGCAGACGGGTTATTGAGTTAGAAATGGGGAGGTGCCTGATCTTAGATGTCCTCATGAAGGGGCAAGAGCTCCGGCTTATTAACATCTACGCCCCACAAACCAAGTGGGGCCGCAAAGATCTCTTTATGAGGATTAAGCCCTTTCTTTTTACAAGCCGACAGGTGATCTTTGGAGGGGATTTCAATACTGTCAAAAGGTCCCAAGATAGGAGAGGCTCCAATGATCGGTTGGCTTATGATAGCATAGCTCTCAATAGCATAGTTAGGGTAGCTCGCCTAGAGGACGCCCACATCCGGAGCCCCTCAGGCCACGCGGGTTTCACCTATCATCGAGGTAGCTGCAGGTCTAGAATAGACAGGTTTTATTTGAAGGAGGAAGCTGTCTCTTCTGCAGTGTCCGTGGTTGAGGTGGAGTTCTCCGATCACTGTATGATTTTGTTTTCCCTGAATGTTTCAGAGACCCCTCGGATGGGTAAAGGTTATTGGAAGCTGAATTCGTCCCTCCTGGAGGAAGCAGAGGTAAGACAGTCCTTTGAGGATTTTCTTCAGAGTCAGGTACCTTTACTGGGCCTATGTAGTAGTAAGTCAGAGTGGTGGGAGATATTCAAGAAGCGGGTTGCGGGGTTCTTCCGCCAGCTCTCGAGCCTCAGGTCCCTGAATAGGTATCGCCTGTATCAGGGACTGAGGAGGAAACTCGAGCTTCTCGTCTCGACTGGAGGTAGCCGGGAGGATATCTCCAGAGTGAAGTCCTTGCTGATGAGGTGTCAGTACGATAGGCACGCATCTTTGGTTTTTGAGAGGGATTTCGGGAAGTACCGCTCGCCCGACCCTTACAGAAACTGTAAGATGTCAGTGAGTAGTAAAGTCATTTCAGGACTGATTGATAGTACAGGATCTCTGAATCGGTCCAGATCAGGGATCTTGGAGGTCGTCAGATCCTTCTACTCGCATCTCTTGGGAAGGAAGGATCTAGATCGAGACGGGATGTCGGCTTTCCTGGCTGAAACCATTCCTGAGCCAGGGGTAGACCCCTCTCTTGATGTTTTGGCAAAAAAAATCAGGGAAGAGGAAGTGAGACTGGCGATTGAGGGGCTTGCCCCCAAAAAGTCACCAGGTCCGGATGGCTTAACATCCGAGTGGTACAAGACCTTTAAGGAGTCTTTAGCTCCCCTCTTGACTGAGGTATTCAATGAGTGTCTCTCCTCGGGCACTCTGCCGAAGTCAATGAGGAGGTCAGCCCTGATTCTTCTCTCAAAGGGTAAAGATCCCAGCCATATTGAGAATTGGAGGCCCATAGCTCTTCTCAATACGGACAGGAATCTTCTGGCAGAGATACTGTTTAATCGGCTGGTGAAGTTTGCACCCCGGCTCCTTTCGGGGGCCCAGCACTGCTCTGTTCCAGGCCAAAGCACCTTAAGTGCTGTTCTCGGTGTCCGGGAGGCAGTGGAGCGGAGTAGTGCAGGTCTCTGGAAGGGGTACTTGCTGTCCCTGGATCAGGCCAAAGCATTTGATCGGGTGAACCACGAGTACCTCTGGTCCGTCCTCCTGAGATATGGCTTACCGTGTGCTTTTATTAATTGGCTTAAGACCTTATATGCAGGGGCAGAGAGTTTCCCGCTGGTGAACGGGTGGTCTGGCCGCTCTTTTGAGGTGGGGTCCGGAGTCCGTCAGGGTTGTCCTTTGAGCCCGCTTTTATACGTGTTCGCAATTGATCCCTACGTCCGGAGGGTAGATTGTGGGCCGTTGGCGGGAGTCGGGATGAGTCTGGCGGAACTGGATGTCGCCCAGAGAGTGGTGGCGTACGCTGATGATGTCACCATTTTCGTTTCCTCGAGAGAGGAGGTCGATGTGGTGATGTCGGAGGTGGAACGCTACTCGGAGGCATCCGGGTCTAAGATCAACCGGGATAAGTGTGAAAGTCTCTGGCTGGGAGGGGGAGATCCCACTTTTGATCTCCCGGACACCCTCCCAGGGCCCCAAGACTCAGCAAAAATTCAGGGCATCACATTCGGCCAGGATGATTATCCCACCAAAAACTGGGATGGTAAGCTACAGGATGCCACTCATAGGGTGGATCAGTGGAAGGGTTGGTCTATGACCCTCAGGGAAAGGGTACACCTGATCAAATCGTATCCTGCTCCCCTTGTTTATCTATCTTGGCAGTGTATGTATCTTGCCAGATGCCTACTACACTAGGATCTACAGCCTGTTTTTCCAACTGTTATGGGGGAACAGGATGAACCTAGTCAAGAGAGAGGTTCCGTACCGCACAAGGAGACTAGGGGGTTTATCTATGGTAAACCCTGTGGTGTTCTTAACAAACACCTTCTTGAAAGCTAACATTTCAAACCTCTGGTCAGAGAGGGCTCCTCCGTGGGTACTCTCCTGCAGGGAATGGTTTCGGCCTTTCTTCCAGGAATGGGAGACAGGAGGGCAAGTGAAGGACCTCCGTACGCCCCATGGGCATCTTCCGGCTTACGCTACCCCGACTCTGAAGGCGATACGTCGGTGGGGTCTGGGAGTGTGGGAGATCAGGACCCAGTCAAGGCAGTTCCTTGACAAACGGGTTCTGTTGACCCACTTCCAGAAGCCTCTGGCGCTCAGGGACTGCACAGGTCGGGATCTGAGGGTGGGGTTGTATCTCTTAAATATGAAAAGGATCCCCCAGAAGTTTTGGGACTTGGCCTGGCGCTGCTTTCAGGGGAAGCTATATGTGAGGGACAATTTGAAGTGCAGGAGATCTGATGACCGGGGATGTCCCCGAGAAGAGTGCGGGGACATGCTGGAAAGCATGGACCATTTCCTGCTTCATTGTCCCTTTAATATAAGGGTCTACAACCGGGTGGGCGCTTCCATCGGCTGGAGTCAACTAGGGTCAGTTTATCTTTAGGGATAATGGTAGGGTGAGAGGTAGGGTGCAGTTAGGGAAAGAATATACATTTTGTATGTATCAGGATTGCCTTCCTTCTTCCTGGTGGTGGGCTAATGCATGTGCACCCTAGCTTTTTGTTTTGTTTTCAGATGCTATGGTTATGAAGGGCTTACAGGCACCGAACTTGGGCCTAAAGTGGGTTGTATTGTTTGCTTATGTATGTTAAAGCTGGTTATGGTTAAGTTGGTTGGGAGGAGTTCTAGGTTGGGAGGGTATATTTGTGGGTGGTGGTGGTCTTTTCTTTTGGTGGACCTGGCATGGGTCAGTTGTGGACTGGACATTGAGGACTATGAACTGTATGGAAAAAACTCTGACCCATGTACAGGAGGGCGGGTGGTGTGGGTGAAGGGTCAGTTTACTGTAGAATGTTCTTTTATATTTGTAGGTGTGTTTTATGTTTATTTACAGGTGTATATAGTTTGTGTATAGTATTGTACATAGTAGTGTATATAGTTAGTTATGTATATAGTATGTATAATGTTATGTTATAAAAAAAAATTTTTTTTTTTTTTTTTAAGTATATAGTATTTATAGTAGAGATAGACATGGCAGTCGAACCAGTTTTGTTTTTGTAGTAATGTTTCTTTAGTATCCCGTTGTGGATTTATTTTCTTTGGTTTATATATGTAGTATGTAGTAAAGATGTGTGTAAGCATGTGTGTATTGTGTTTTCTGTGATATTTTCCCGAGTTTGGGTATTTTGAGTTGAATTTAATTTATTTATTTATTTATTTTTGGTTTCTTGGTTAAATGTAGTTAATATATGGATATATATGTGTGCATGTGTGAGTGTGGTATAGTGTTGTTATTATTATTATAATTATTATTATTATTTAAAAAAAAAAACATGGTGTGCAGTGTGAGTGCTTGTTGTGTTTTCTATTTGTAATGTATGATTTTTCCCGAGTTTGGGTGTTTTGAGTTAAAGCGAAATAGTGCTATATTTATGTTTCTTATGAGTGTGTTGTTTGTCTATGAAAGGTGTAGTTATAATATTTCTAGTTCTAGTAGGAAAGCTGGGCTGGCCGGTTAGGCAGGATTTTTGTTCTTTTATTTAAATGTAAAGTTTGGGTTTATGTTATTTCATGTTGTTGTTTTCCGTTATGGCAAAGTTGTGCTGGTTTATGTTTTGTTATGATTTGTATTTTTCTAATAAAAGATTTACAGGATATAACTCAGGATCAGTACAGGATAAGTAATGTATGTACACAGTGACCTCACCAGCAGAATAGTGAGTACAGCTCTTTAGAATAATACAGGATATAACTCAGGATCAGTACAGGATAAGTAATGTAATATATGTACATAGTGACCTCACCAGCAGAATAGTGAGTACAGCTCTTTAGAATAATACAGGATATAACTCAGGATCAGTACAGGATACGTACGGGGGAGGGGATTATCAGATTATGCAAGTGAGGGGAGGATACCCCCGGCGGTGGGTCCCTTGCTGCGGCCTTGATCCTGGAAGCGGCCGTGTGGGGACTGAGAGGAGCGGGAGACTCTCTATGCTCCGCTCTTCTCTATGATGCCGCCCGTGACGTTGCACCACACGTCACGTCACGTGACCATCTCCCAGACAGCCATTGCGGTACTGGCTGCCTGGGAATGAGTGACGGCGGCGGCGAACATAAAAAGGTAGCGTGCGGCGCAAACCCGCCCCCCCACCCACTCCTACTAACATTTTGGCCGGGCCCCTGACGCCTGGCCCGCCAGCCTTTATCAGCTTTATGGGGCAAAAGGGGAGAGCTGCTTTTGGGCCCCCAGGAATTACAGGGCCCGGTGCAGCTGCCCCTTTTGCTCCACACCCGGCACACCCTGTGCGCACGCCTATGAGTGTACATGGGTGACAGAGGGGTGTAGAGGAGTGTACATGAGTGACAGAGGGGTGTAGAGGAGTGTACATGGGTGACAGAGGGGTATAGAGGAGTGTACATGGGTGACAGATGGGTGTACATGGGTGACAGAGGGTTGTAGAGAAGTGTAAATGGGTGACAGGGGTGTAGAGAGGTGTACAAGGGTGATAGATGGGTGTAGAAGAGTGAACATGGGTGACGGGGGCATAGGGGTGACAGAGGGGTGGACAGGGGGTGGACATGGGTGACAGGAGGGTGGAGAGGGGAGACAGGGGGTCAGAGGGGTGGACAAGGGGGTAATAGAGGGACAGGAGTGACAGAGGGGTGGACTGGGGTAACAAAGGGACAGATGGGTGAACAGGAGGGTGGACATGGGTGACAGAGTGGGGGTGGACATGGGTGACGGGGGGTGGACATGGGTGACGGGGAGGATTACATGGGTGACGGGGGAGGGATTACATGGGTGACGGGGGAGGGATTACATGGGTGACGGGGGAGGGATTACATGGGTGACAGGGAGGGTGGACATGGGTGACAGGGAGGGTGGACATGGGTGACAGGGAGGGTGGACATGGGTGACAGGGAGGGTGGACATGGGTGACAGGGAGGGTGGACATGGGTGACAGGGGCGTTGGACATGGGTGACAGGGAGGGATTACATGGGTGACAGGGAGGGATTACATGGGTGACAGGGAGGGATTACATGGGTGACAGGGAGGGATTACATGGGTGACAGGGAGGGATTACATGGGTGACAGGGAGGGATTACATGGGTGACTGAGGGGTGGACATGGGTGACTGAGGGGGTGGACATGGGTGACAGGGGGGGTGGACATGGGTGACAGAGGGGTGTACATGGGTGACAGGTGTGTAGAGGAGTGTACATGGGTGGCAGAGGGGTACAGAGGAGTGTACATGGGTGACAGATGGGTGTACATGGGTGACAGAGGGTTGTAGAGAAGTGTAAATGGGTGTCAGAGGGGTGTAGAGAGGTGTACAAGGGTGATAGATGGGTGTAGAAGAGTGAACATGGGTGACGGGGGCATAGGGGTGACAGAGGGGTGGACAGGGGGTGGACATGGGTGACAGGAGGGTGGAGAGGGGAGACAGGGGGTCAGAGGGGTGGACAAGGGGGTAAAAGAGGGACAGGAGTGACAGAGAAGGGTGGACTGGGGTAACAAAGGGACAGATGGGTGAACAGGAGGGTGGACATGGGTGACAGAGTGGGGGTGGACATGGGTGACAGGGGGTGGACATGGGTGACGGGGGGGATTACATGGGTGACGGGGGAGGGATTACATGGGTGACGGGGGAGGGATTACATGGGTGACAGGGAGGGTGGACATGGGTGACAGGGAGGGTGGACATGGGTGACAGGGAGGGTGGACATGGGTGACAGGGAGGAAGGACATGGGTGACAGGGGGGGTGGACATGGGTGATAGGGGGGGTGGACATGGGTGACAGGGGGGGTGGATATGGGTGACAGGGGGGGTGGACATGGGTGACAGGGGGGTGGACATGGGTGACAGGGAGGGATAACATGGGTGACGGGGAGGGATTATATGGGTGACAGGGAGGGATTACATGGGTGACAGGGAGGGATTACATGGGTGACTGAGGGGGTGGACATGGGTGACTGAGGGGGTGGACATGGGTGACAGGGAGGGATTACATGGGTGACAGGGAGGGATTACATGGGTGACGGGGGGGTGGACATGGGTGACTGGGGGGGTGGACATGGGTGACTGGGGGGGTGGACATGGGTGACTGGGGGGGTGGATATGGGTGACAGGGAGGGTGGACATGGGTGACAAGGAGGGTGGAAATGGGTGACAGGGAGGGTGGAAATGGGTGACAGGGGGGGTGGACATGGGTGACAGGGGGGGTGGACATGGGTGACTGGGGGGGTGGACATGGGTGACTTGGGGGGTGGACATGGGTGACTGGGGGGGTGCACATGGGTGACTGGAGGGTGGACATGGGTGACAGGGAGGGTGGACATGGATGACAGGGGGGGGATTACATGGGTGACATGGAGGGATTACATGGGTGACAGGGAGGGATTACATGGGTGATAGAGATGGACAGGGAGGTAAACAAGGCAGATATGGCTGACAGGGGGGGGTGGACATGGGTGATAGAGATGGACAGGGAGGTAAACAAGGCAGACGTGGCTGACAGGGGGGGTGGACATGAGTGACGGGGTCGGGGGGGAGGGGTAGAGTGTGGACCTGGGTGACGGTGGGGGGATTTAGACAGGGTTGAGAAGGTGAACAGAGGGGTGGAAAGGGTACGGTACCTTAAGCAAGCCGGCCCGCACAGCTTGCAGTTCCACAGGAGGCACGGGAGTACGGCGCTGGTGCAGCTCGTTCCGCCCCAGGGCACCATATCCGGCTCACTGCGCCGCAAGGGAGAGGGGGACGGAGGGGGACACAGGAGACGGAGAGTGAAGGAGGGGGATGCGGGGGACACAGGGAACAGATGGGGAAGGAGGGGAACACGGGTCACGCGGCAGACGCAGGGGACGGAGGGGAACACAGGAAACGCAGGAGATAGAGGGGGACGCTGTGTGCGCAGTGCGCACGCAGACTTCCCTTCCCCCCTGCGCCGTCAGGCCGGGGCGGGACATTTAAAAAAAAATAATAGTAAAAAATAAAAAAAATCACGGCAAAATCCAGCGGCACCACGGGCAGTGCTGAACGGCACACACGTGTGCCGCGGCACCGCGGTTGGGAATCACTGCTATATACTGACCCCCATATATATGAATGTATACTATATACTGACCACATATATATGAATGTATACTATATACTGACCCCCGTATATATGAATGTATACTATATACTGACCCCCATATATGAATGTATATTATATACTGACCCCCATATATATGAATGTATACTATATACTGACCCCCATATATATGAATGTATATTATATACTGAAACCCCATATATATGAATGTATACTATATACTGACCCCCATATATATGAATGTATATTATATACTGACCACATATATATGAATGTATACTAAATACTGACCCCCGTATATATGAATGTATACTATATACTGACCCCCATATATGAATGTATATTATATACTGACCCCTATATATATGAATGTATACTATATACTGACCACATATATATGAATGTTTACTATATACTGACCCCATATATATGAATGTATACTATATACTAACCCCCATATATGAATGTATACTATATACTGACCCCCATATATATGAATGTATACTTTATACTGACCCCATATATATGAATGTATACTATATACTGACCCCCATATATATGAATGTATACTATATACTGACCCCCATATATATGAATGTTTACTATATACTGACCACACATATGAATGTATACTATATACTGACCCCCATATATATGAATGTATACTATATACTGACCCCCATATATATGAATGTATACTATATACTGACCCCCATATATGAATGTATACTATATACTGACCACACATATGAATGTATACTATATACTGACCCCCATATATATGAATGTATACTATATACTGACCCCCATATATATGAATGTATACTATATACTGACCCCCATATATGAATGTATACTATATACTGACCCCCATATATATGAATGTATACTATATACTTACCCCCATATATATGAATGTATACTATATATTGACCACATATATGAATGTTTACTATATACTTAGCAACCAATCAGATCGCTTCTTTCATTTTTGAATAGGCCTCTGAAAAATGAAAGAAGCAATTTGATTGGTTGCTATGGGCAACTCAGCAGCTTTTCCAGGAAAGTAAAGTTTAACCACAACACTGTAACACTGTCCACCCTGGGACTCGAACCAGTGACGGTTTCCCATCCCACTGTACTGCCGAGACGGTCCTGCTTATCTTACATGCAGTGAGATCCCCATAGACCACAATTAGCCTATTGGTTTTATTGGGCAAAAAATCACAGAGTTGATGCACTAGTCACAGTTCTCTATACCATTAATGAAGGGAGGGCTCAATATTCGCAAATTTGCGCATATGCGCACAAATTTTCACATATGCGCAAAAAGCGAATATTCGTAATTATGAATATATAGTGCTATATTTGCAATATTTGCAAATTCGCGAATATGCTATATTCGCGATTAAAATTTGAATTGCGAATATTCGTGAGCAACACTAGTCGCTGCAAATACAGTGAAGGAGTTTAAACATGCATGGGATAGGCATAAGGCTATCCTTCATATAAGATAGGGCCAGGGACTATTGATAGGATTCAGATTATTGGGCAGACTAGATGGGCCAATTGGTTCTTATCTGCCGACACATTCTATGTTTCTATACTGTATGGATATCAGAAAAATGGTTCCAAGCTCTTATTTCTTTATTAAATTCACTACTTTGGGGCAGGAAAGCACGAGAATGAAATATGTTTCTTTAACGTTAGCTGAGCACGATGGGGGTTGGGCACTTTTTTTTTTTTTTTAGGTACTTTTTAGCACTAAAATTGCAGACTATTATGAGAAGGAGGGAAAATGTAGTCCTATTTTTTCTCTCTAAGGGTATGTTCACACTACGGAATTCCCGCGGAAATCCACGGGCGGAATTCCGCAAGCCGAATTCCACGGGCGGAACTCCGAGAGCCGAATTCCGCGGTGTGAACTTAACATTAATGTGAATGGGTTTCCGCGAGAGCCGTTCACACTGCGGAATTTCAGCGCCAATGAAATTGTTCCGCCCAAAGAAAGAACATGTTCATTCTTTGCACGGAAGTCCGCGAGCACTGCATAGCTGTCAATGGTGACGGCTCAGTGCCGCCCGGTCCTACCGCCACCGCCGGCTGCCAGTCTGAATCTTCGCTCACTGAATTCAGCGAGCGGAGATTCCATTCACACACTGTAGTGTGAACATACCCTAATGGGTCGTTATAAGGATATTTTTGAGATTTTGGAAGCTGGGATACTCACTACACCCATGCATATCTAGATAATTAAGTATGGGAGGAACTTAAAAAATGTTTAAAATCACATGGAGATTTGACTTTACTTCATTATGGTCGAATAAAGCACTTAAAGAATTCCTTAAAATTAAAGATTCACTCTTTTGGATGAAAAGGGGCTTATTTATGTAAATCAATTATACGCTTTAGGTCAAATAAAGTCGTTTGAAGAGATAGCCCATAAGTGTGTGGGGGGAAGACAATCAGAAACATTGTTTTTAACAAATAAGTAACACAGATCATAAACCAATAAAAGGAGAGATTGGAGATTTCAGGGATTCTATATATAAGAAAAGTTTAATTAGACTATTTCCTTATGCGAAGTTGCTGTCTCGGCATGCTGGGAGTTGTGGTTCTGCAGCGGTTGGGGGTTCACAGCTTGAAGACCACTGCTATAGAGGGTGCAAATGTATCTGAGCCCTGGAACTCAAATAATGTGAAATATGAGATGATCAAAATGGAGCCCCTGCACTAATTACTTGGGTTCTGAGGTCTGTAAGGTCCATAGTAAAAACATCAGGTTCTGTCTATAGCAGATACTAAATCATGGCAGCTCAAAGAAACAAGCAGTCATTCTGACATGTCACATGTGATGTCATAGACAGCTGGAGGCCTGACATCCCACTGACAGCCGCCCGAGCCTTCAGTCAGTTCCAGTGCGATTAGTGAGAATAGTGAGATTAGCGTCTTCTTCTTCTACTTGTCTGAAATGGAGCTAAAAGGACTGGGGTTCGTCCCCCTCCTGTTGGCGTTTTGGTGTGCGGCCTGGCTTGCCACCAGCTACATCATGACGGTCGTCCTCGGCCATGCAGCCTCGCCACTGATGAGCATCAGGTAAGATAAACAAGCACATGATTCTTATTTCATGGGTTGGGAGTGAGGAAATATCCATAATAACATTGGTTTCTTTTCCTTCACAGTGACGTGGGAAATGTCTTTCCCGAAAGCATATTATTCTGAATTGGATTCATAGGGATGTCCATTGGCACTTTGGTACTAACCTTTCTTATTTATAAGTATATGGTTATGCATACTGAAGAGTTCAGGGGTCATCAGGTCCTGATCCAGAGGATCCTGCTGGCCATTGTGTGGGCCTCCTGTTTTTCCACAGCTGTTATGCATGTATTGTCCCCCGAAGAATATCCCAGGATACACTTTGTCAGCACGATAATTTCCATTACATGTGAAGCCTTATACTACCTTGGGCAGTCCATCCAGATGTATAAATTACCAGGAGCAAAAAAAGTCATCCACCATAGTAGATGCACCTGCTGTGGCCTGACTTTTGTCTGTGTAGTTTTCTATTTTGGATATGAAACATTAAAGGAATTATTCCATAATGATGAAGACTGGGACGAGATCCGTGAAATCCCCATCATAATCATCGAGTGGGTGATGCTTCTACTGATCCTGATAAACATCGTGACCTATTATTCCACCATGCAGAGGTTATTGTTGACCGTCTCCAGAAACAGCTGCACACTCTCTCTTAGAGTAAAAATTGATGACTTCGGGGTGTAGACCACCACGGGGGCCATCAAGTGGACTTCTGGGAGAGATACTGCACAGGACACGGAAAACATCTAAAGAAGAATAACTGGGGGACTACATATGGTGCCAGTAATCATGACACAATAATATGAGCTGGTGATATTACCTATACAAAAAAAAATAAAAAAAATAATAAAAAAATATTGGTGTGTGAAGTGTAATACCTAGTTAGAAAAACAGAATCAAATTCATCATTATAACCCCCCTCTGCATTACCCTGTTTATTATTTTTCAAGCAAGCACTTTGTTCTAATTCGTCCACTCTCTGGCGTGCTCCTTGTATAAGGGGTTTGGGATACCCTTTTTGTTTAAAACGATCCTCCAGGTTCTCTAGTTGTTGTAGGTATTTTTGTGTGGAAGAACAATTCCTTCGGATTCTTTTCATTTGACCTAATGGAATGTTCTTCTTCCATTATTTAAGATGGCAACTGTTAAAGTCGAGGTATCTGTTTGCATCCACCTCCTTAAAATAGTTGGCAGTATGCGAACAGCCATCCTGAATATAGATATTTAAATCCAGGAACTCACATTTTTTGGGGGGACTGATGCAGCGCTGCCTTTGGATATCTCTGGCTCTGCCATAGCGCTTTTTTTGAGGGGGCGTGTTGGCTGCCCCTTCGTCTGGTGGTCAACACTAGTGTTGCTCGCAAATATTCGCAATGCGCGAATTCGCGAATATTCGCCAATATAGCACTATATATTCGAAATTACGAATATTGTTTTTTTTTTTTTCACAATACACATCACAGTGATCATCCCTCTCTGCTTCCAGCTTGTGTGGTGTAAAGAAGGCTCTAATACTACTGTGTGAGACTGGCGTATGAATTTTCGCATATGGGAAAATTTGCTTATGCACATTTTCATTTATGCAAATTTTCGCATATGCAAAAATATTACGCGAATATTACGAATATGCGAATTTAGCGAATATATGACGAATATTTGTCCATATATACGCGAAATATCGCGAATTCGAATATGGCCTATGCTGCTCAACACTAGTCAACACGCGCTATCTGGCCAGCGAGCCAGGGCCCCGTACAGGAGATCACGGGGCCCCCCAGCAGTCGGACACCCCACAATCTGAAATGTATCCCCTATCCTTGGGATAGGGGATGTTTTTCAACACTGCACTACTCCTTTAATGGCCTCCAAAATGAAGTTCCTCTGATGTATGGGCATCAAGGGATCTTCCACTAAAAAAGATCACACAGCTTCCACTCCTCTGTCATGTGGGATGTTACTATATAATGAAGCAATATCTAGCGTTGCCCACATATAGTCCTCTTCCCGTATGATATCTTTCAATAGGGTTAATAAACGCCCATTTATCTCTGAGGTATGCTGGTAAAGACACCGCACATTTCTGTAACTGATGGTCTATATATTCAGATAAACATCTGGCAACTATCGGACGACCAGGTGTTTTTTTTTTCGGTCTTTATGTACATTAGGTAGAAAATAAAAATAAGGTACATTTGGTTTGGGGTTAAATATATATCATGTTTTTCCCTCTTAAAGGGGTACTACGCACCAAGACATCTTATCCCCTCTCCAAAGGACCCCCGTGATCTCGGTTGCGGCACCCTGTTGTCATCACTGCACAGAGAATACAGGGGCCAGCACATCGGCATAGCCATTGACTGTCCTGGCATGCTGGGAGTTTTGCTACAGCTGGAACTCTTTTTATTAGAAAAATATAAAACTTTTACAAAACACAAATACAATGCTTAATCAGCTGAAACATAAGGATGAAAAAGTAACAAATATAAACTCTTTGTTACAGAATAAAAGGACCTACCTAACCAACCAGCCCAGCTTAACTCAACTACCAAATAATGCCTGATACTACTAATTCTTACCTATTATCCTTCCAAACACACACACATACACACACACATTAATTACCAACAAAACATAAATATAGCTTTCCTTAATTAAGTTTTAACTGAAAACATCCGAATAGGAAACTTATCCCCACATACCATACACAAAATGCATTAAACAAAAATAAATAGGGCTAACTGCCATAAAAATAATAAGGAAATAAATAAAATAATTCCATCTTGGAAATACCATTAATTTTACACACAGACAACAACCAATACTCACAATACATATTAGATCATAACAACGAAAAAAATAAAAAAATAAAATAAAGTAAAAAAAAATAAAAAATTTATAATAAAAAGAGGGCTTATTGCCATAACTAAAAATAATTCCAACTTGGAAATTTCATTTATTTATTTATTTTTTCCCCTTTCTCCTTTCCCTTCTCTTTAAACTATAGTAACACACACATGCATGGATACATTACCATAAGGGGGAAAAAATAAACACAATAATATCAACTAAAATCTGGTCCGACTTCCTTTACCCAACAATGAGGTATAACACTATACAAAAATACATAAAACTATTTATACTTATGAAATACATGTAAACAAGAATAAAACCTAAAGAAAAATAACCTACACTATGAACTCTCCCATCACCCACACCACTCCCACTGGACATGGTCAGAGTTCGTGTATCACAGTGTTTTTTTTATTTATTATTATTTTTTTTTTACTGAAACAGTCATTGTCCATAAACTGACCCAAGTCAGACCCAAAGCATCACCCCCTCCCCCCAACAACCCCCACCCAACTTAAAATTAATCCCCCCCCCCCACTATTATTAACTAACTCAACAATGTACTAATTCACTACAACCACAGAAATAATATGAAAAACAAAGTAATACAGTACTTCAAACCCCCACCAGGCCCAAGATTGGTTGCCTGCAAGCCCTTTACATTCAAATTACAGAAAACAAAACAAAAAGCTAGAGTGACATGCATAGCCCACCACCAGGAAGAAGGATGGCAATCCTGATAAAACTAAGTTTCAAAATGCTTACCCTATGAACCTTACTTCTAACCCTATCGCTATCCCTTCATAAAACTGACCCTATACTCACCCTAACATCTATATACTGTCCCTAACCAAAATTAAGGTACATCAAAAGAAAACCCTCTCCACAGGAGAGAAGCCCTACTGGTACCAAGACTGCCATACTCCAAAGACCTGATCTTCCCGAGGTCACCAGTGATGTTCCTACATACCTCCACCTCGGAGAGGACTTTCTGTTGGGTCGATACTAAGCACCGTGCATTCCACGTGTAGTACCTAACCACTAAGCTAACTAAGAATAAAGTGCCCCGATCACGGCCACCCAGGTTCCTGAATGCCCCATAAGCCCACTCCGGATAGGAAAGGCCGGCAAGTTGACTCCAGCCGATGGAAGCACCCACCCTGTTGTAAACCCCTATATTAAAGGGACAATGAAGCAGGAAGTGGTCCATGCTTTCCAGCGTGTCCCCGTACTCTTCTCGGGGACATCCCCGGTCATCAGAGTTCCTGTACTTCAGGTTGTCCCTCACATATAGCTTCCCCTGAAAGCAGCGCCAGGCCAAGTCCCAAAACTTCTGGGGGATCCTTTTCATATTTAAAAGATGCAATCCCACCGTCAGATCCCGACCTGGGCAGTCCCTGAGCGCCAGAGGCTTCTGGAAGTGGGTCAACAGAACCCGTTTGTCAAGGA
>NW_026610849.1:0-5000 GCF_029499605.1 Hyla sarda | reverse complement strand
ATCACCGATCTTGTGCCCAAGGACAGCGCGCCCTGCCTGGGTACAGGGACCCGCGCCTCCCGCCCTGGCTCAACCCGCTCAACTCACTCGACATCCCAGCTCTCTGGCACAGGTGGCCGTTCGAAGGTACCCGGTCGCGATGCTGCGATACACTTTTATGAACGCGTACCACTCCAACATGCCCAACTCGTGGAACTGTCGCCTGGATTCAGCTTTCAAATCCGATATCATAGCGGTTCTCAGTTTCGAGAAAATCGTCAGGCCTGGAAGTCGGTCAGGGGACCTTTGCAGAGGCCTTGCCCGGGTTCGGTTGACCTTCCTGGGCACAGGGACCCGCACCTACCCCTGGCCGACAACCGGGACTTTGACATTTTTTTTCTCGCCTCCGTGAGGTCCGGGGGGGCGCGTCGGCACCACCCCTGGGGCCGGGGGCCCATCGGCGGACCGCCCGCCGTACTCGCTCGACTCGCTCGACGCTTCCGCCTCCCCGCCGCGGGGGGTCCACGTCGACGATCCTGTGCCCAAGGATAGCGCGCCCTGCCTGGGTACAGGGACCCGCGCCTCCCGCCCTGGTTCTCCGTCAAAAGTCCCGAGGCCTGGAAGTCTGTCAGGGGACCCTTCCGGAGGCCTCGCCCGGGTTCAGTGCACCCTGCCTGGGCACAGGGACACACACTTACCCCTGGCCGACAACCGGACTTTGACGGTTTTTCGTATGGCCCACCCTGGGGGTCCAGGGGTGTCGAGGGCCCTCGGCAGACCGCCCGCCGTACTCGCTCGACTATGTCGAGTCTGTCGACGCTTCCACCTCCCCGCCGCGGGGGGGTCCACATCGACGATCCTGTGCCCAAGGATAGCGCGCCCTGCCTGGGTACAGGGACCCGCGCCTCCCGCCCTGGTTCTCCGTCAAAAGTCCCAAGACCTGGAAGTCTGTCAGGGGACCCTTCCGGAGGCCTTGCCCGGGTTCGGTGCACCCTGCCTGGGCACAGGGACATACACTTACCCCTGGCCGACAACCGGACTTTGACGATTTTTCGTCTGGCCCACCCTGGGGGTCCGGGGGGACGGGGGACCCTCGGCGGACCGCCCGCCAGACTGGCTCGACTCGCTCGACGTCCCAGCTCTCTGGCACAGGTGGCCGTTCGAAGGTACCCGGTCGCGATGCTGTGATACACTTTTATGAACGCGTACCACTCCGACATGCCCAGCTCATGGAACTGTCGCCTGGATTCGGCTTTCAAATCCGATCTCATAGTGGTTCTCAGTTTTGAGATAATCATCATGTCTGGAGGTCTGTCAGGGGACCCTTCCAGATGACTTGCCCAGGTTCAGTGCACCCTGCCTGGGCACAAGGATACACACTTCCCACGGGCCAACCACCAGACTTTTAACATTTTCCCTCGACTCCGTGGGGTCCGGGTCGGCGCGTCGGCACCGGCCGACCGGACGTCGTCCTCGCTCGACTATGTCGAATATGTCGACGCTTCCCCTTCCCCGCCGCGGGGGGGTCCGCGTCGACGATCCTGTGCCCAAGGATAGCGCGCCCTGCCTGGGTACAGGGACCCGCGCCTCCCGCCCTGGTTCTCTGTCAAAAGTCACGAGGCCTGGAAGTCTGTCAGGGGACCCTTCCGGAGGCCTCGCCCGGGTTTGGTGCACCCTGCCTGGGCACAGGGACACACACTTACCCCTGGCCGACAACCAGACTTTGACATTTTTCCGTCTGGCCCTCCCCGGGGGGTCCAGGGGCATCGGGGGCCCTCGGCCGACCGGACGTCGTCCTCGCTCGACTATGTCGAATATGTCGACGCTTCCCCTTCCCCGCCGCGGGGGGGTCCGCGTCGACGATCCTGTGCCCAAGGATAGCGCGCCCTGCCTGGGTACAGGGACCCGCGCCTCCCGCCCTGGTTCTCTGTCAAAAGTCCCGAGGCCTGGAAGTCTGTCAGGGGACCCTTCCGGAGGCCTCGCCCGGGTTTGGTGCACCCTGCCTGGGCACAGGGACACATACTTACCCCTGGCCGACAACCAGACTTTGACATTTTTCCGTCTGGCCCTCCCCGGGGGGTCCAGGGGCATCGGGGGCCCTCGGCCGACCGGACGTCGTCCTCGCTCGACTATGTCGAATATGTCGACGCTTCCCCTTCCCCGCCGCGGGGGGGTCCGCGTCGACGATCCTGTGCCCAAGGATAGCGCGCCCTGCCTGGGTACAGGGACCCGCGCCTCCCGCCCTGGTTCTCTGTCAAAAGTCCCGAGGCCTGGAAGTCTGTCAGGGGACCCTTCCGGAGGCCTCGCCCGGGTTTGGTGCACCCTGCCTGGGCACAGGGACACATACTTACCCCTGGCCGACAACCAGACTTTGACATTTTTCCGTCTGGCCCTCCCCGGGGGGTCCAGGGGCATCGGGGGCCCTCGGCCGACCGGACGTCGTCCTCGCTCGACTATGTCGAATATGTCGACGCTTCCCCTTCCCCGCCGCGGGGGGGTCCGCGTCGACGATCCTGTGCCCAAGGATAGCGCGCCCTGCCTGGGTACAGGGACCCGCGCCTCCCGCCCTGGTTCTCTGTCAAAAGTCCCGAGGCCTGGAAGTCTGTCAGGGGACCCTTCCAGAGGCCTCGCCCGGGTTCAGTGCACCCTGCCTGGGCACAGGGACACACACTTACCCCTGGCCGACAACCAGACTTTGACATTTTTCCGTCTGGCCCTCCCCGGGGGGTCCAGGGGCATCGGGGGCCCTCGGCCGACCGGACGTCGTCCTCGCTCGACTATGTCGAATATGTCGACGCTTCCCCTTCCCCGCCGCGGGGGGGTCCGCGTCGACGATCCTGTGCCCAAGGATAGCGCGCCCTGCCTGGGTACAGGGACCCGCGCCTCCCGCCCTGGTTCTCTGTCAAAAGTCCCGAGGCCTGGAAGTCTGTCAGGGGACCCTTCCGGAGGCCTCGCCCGGGTTTGGTGCACCCTGCCTGGGCACAGGGACACACACTTACCCCTGGCCGACAACCAGACTTTGACATTTTTCCGTCTGGCCCACCCCGGGGGGTCCAGGGGCATCGGGGGCCCTCGGCCGACCGGACGTCGTCCTCGCTCGACTATGTCGCAAATGTCGACGCTTCCCCTTCCCCGCCGCGGGGGGGTCCGCGTCGACGATCCTGTGCCCAAGGATAGCGCGCCCTGCCTGGGTACAGGGACCCGCGCCTCCCGCCCTGGTTCTCTGTCAAAAGTCCCGAGGCCTGGAAGTCTGTCAGGGGACCCTTCCGGAGGCCTCGCCCGGGTTTGGTGCACCCTGCCTGGGCACAGGGACACACACTTACCCCTGGCCGACAACCAGACTTTGACATTTTTCCGTCTGGCCCACCCCGGGGGGTCCAGGGGCATCGGGGGCCCTCGGCCGACCGGACGTCGTCCTCGCTCGACTATGTCGCAAATGTCGACGCTTCCCCTTCCCCGCCGCGGGGGGGGGGTCCGCGTCGACGATCCTGTGCCCAAGGACGGTGCACCCTGCCTGGGCACAGGGACACACACATCAATCGGGACTTTGTCGCTCAGCCTAAGAAGGTCGGCCTGAAGCACTGTCGTGCGTCCCGACGGGGTCCGCACACCCGCCCGCCGGTGCCGCTGCCTTCCTCCGGGTGTGCCCTCTCCGGGGATACCATGCGCGGGGTGGGCGAACCCTCCCGGGGGTCCAGGGACCGGTGCCAAACACCCCGCACACAGCGATCTCGACCTTGTGAATGTTACGCTCAGCCTACTTCGGGGCCACGCTGCACCGCCCGTGCGGGTTCGCGCACCCACCCGGTGGTCCCGCTGCCTTCCTCCGGGTGTGCCCTCTCCGGGGATACCATGCGCGGGGTGTGCGAACCCTCCCGGGGGTCCAGGGACCGGTGCCAAACACCCCGCGCACAGCGATCTCGACCTTGTCAATGTTACGCTCAGCCTAATTCGGGGCCACGCTGCACCGCCCGTGCGGGTTCGCGCACCCACCCGGTGGTCCCGCTGCCTTCCTCCGGGTGTGCCCTCTCTGGGGATACCATGCGCGGGGTGTGCGAAGCCTCCCGGGGGTCAGGGACCGGTGCCAAACACCCCGCGCACAGCGATCTCGACCTTGTCAATGTTACGCTCAGCCTACTTCGGGGCCACGCTGCACCGCCCGTGCGGGTTCGCGCACCCACCCGGTGGTCCCGCTGCCTTCCTCCGGGTGTGCCCTCTCTGGGGATACCGTGCGCGGGGTGTGCGAACCCTCCCGGGGGTCCAGGGACCGGTCCCAAACACCCCGCACACAGCGATCTCGACCTTGTCAATGTTACGCTCAGCCTATGAAGGAGCTCCGCCGGGCGTCCCGACGGGGTCCGCCCACCCGCCCGGCGGTCCCGCTGCCTTCCTCTGGGTGTCCGCTCTCCGGGACTCCCAAGCCCAGGGTGGGCGAGGGGGGTCCAGTGGCCGTCAGGCAGCCATCCCGCTCGCGTGTTCTGGGACGGCTCAGCCCCCCTCCGTGAGGGAGGCCGAGGGAGGGCGGCTTAGGTGCGGTCCTGCTGCGCGCACTCCGATGCCCACAGCTTAGGGGAGAGGCCCGGGGAACGAGGCGTGCCGACACGGGACCGGAGTCTCGCGGGCAGCCTCGAGGACCCTGTTCTCCCGCACCGAGACACGGTTGCGCTTCCTGCCGGACCACCCGGCCGCCCTCCCTAGGGCCCTTCGTGACCACCGACCCCTCCACCGCTCCGGGTTCGGGGATCCCGTGCCCGGGGTGGGCGCGCCCTGCCTGGGATGCAGGGACCCACGCTTAGCCCCCCTGGCATGTCGATCGGGACTCTGTCAATTTTACGCTCAGCCTACGAAGGGGCTCCACCGGGCGGCCCGTCGGGGTCCGCCCACCCGCCCGGCGGTCCCACTGCCTTCCTCCGGGTGTCCGCTCTCCGGGGATCCCCTGCCCGGGGTATGCTCAGCGGGGTCCAGTGGCCGTCAGGCAGCCGTCCCCCTGGCATTTTCTGGGACGGCTCGGCCCCCTCCGC